>NC_061114.1:1142501-1214851 GCF_002878395.1 Capsicum annuum
TGATCTTAGGATTATTGATCCATTGCTTTCGTATCCCTCTGTGATTTTGGGACGCGAAAGAGCTATTGTTCTTAATTTAGAGGTGATATTTTGAATGTTACATGTACAATTATTGTATTGTTTTGTTGTAGTTGCTTGTTCTGTTACTATCTGAATTTTTTTTTGTTATTAGCTGAATTGTTTGTGCTTCCGTTACCTGTTTGATATGTTGTTGTTGTTGTAGAATCCTCAATTGTTGAGTAATTTTGTCAAAACTGAGCAAAGTGAAAATTGAGATCGGAGTTGGTTGAATGTTCTATCCAATTGTCGTATTGTTTTATTGTAGTTGTTTGTTCTGTTACTATTTGTTGTTTTTTTGTTTTTGCTATTATGTTGATTACTTCTTTGATATGTTGTTGTTGTAGAATCCCCGATTATTGAGTAATTTGTTGAAACTGAGCTAAGTGAAAATTGAGAATTTGGAGTTGATTGAATGTTATATCCAATCATCGTATTGTTTAGTTATAGTTGTTTTTTCTGTTATTATTTGTTGTTTTTTTGTGCTTTCGTTAGTTGTTTGATATATTGTTGTTGTTGTTGTAGAATCCTCGATTGTTGAGTTGGTTGAAATTGAGCAAAGCGAGTAATTTAGAGGTAATTGAATCGAACATGTAATTGTGTGTTGAGCTGAGGGTGTATCGGAAATATGTAATTGAATAGAACTTAGATGTTGATAAGTATGAGATTATACATTGTGTACAAATTCATGCTCGTGATCTTCGGATTATTGATCCATTGCTTTCGTATCCCTCCGCGATTTTGGGACGTGAAAGAGCTGTTGTTCTTAATTTAGAGGTGATTTTTTGAAAGTTATATGTACAATTATTGTATTGTTTTGTTCTGTTACTATTTGTTGTTTTTTGTTATTACTTGAATTTGTTTGTTCATTGATATGTTGTTGTAGAATCCTCAATTGTTGAGTAAATTGTCGAAAGGTAGTAATAGAAACAAAAGGTAGTAATAGAAACGAAAGGTTGTAACTGCCCAATTATTGAAAAATGGTTGAAATTGAGCAAAATGAAATTTAAGAATTCATATCTTGAGCTGAGGGTCTATCAATAACAATCTCTTTACCTTTGAGGTAGGGGTAAGGTCTTCCCAGGCAATACCCTTTTCAGACCTCACTTATGCGATTGATTAGGCATGTTGTTGTTGTAGAATGCTCAATAGAATGCCCAATTATTGAGTAATGAGTTGAAATTGAGCAAAATTAATATTGAGAATTCATATCTTGAGCTGAGGGTCTATCAGAGAAAGCCTCTCTACATCTGAAGTAGAGGTAAGGTTTGCGTACACTCTTCCATTTTGAGACCGTACTTGTGGGATTACACTAGGTATGTTGTTGTAGAATCCCCAATTATTAAGTAATGGGTCAAAATTAAGCAAAATGAAAATTGAGAATTCATAACTAAGGTTTGCGTGCACTCTACCCTACCCAGACCCTACTTATGGAATTATACTGGGCATGTTGTTGTAGTTATAGAAGAATGCCTAATTATCTAATAATGGATTGAAATCGATCAAAATAAAGCCATGGTTTTCTTACATTCTACCCTCCCCAGACTCCACTTGTGGGATTACACTAGGTATGTTGTTGTAAACTCCCCAATTATTGAGTAAGGGGTCGAAATTGAGTGAAATGAACATTGATAATTCATAAAGCCTTCCTCTATTAAGGTCAACGTACACTCTACCCTCCCTAAACCCTACTTATGGGATTATACTGGGTATGTTGTTGTAGAATCCCAATTATCGAGTAATGGGTCGAAATTGAGCAAGATGAAAATTAAGAATTCATAAAGCCGTCCTCAATTTTGTCCGATTTTTCATTGAGATGTAGTTTATGGGAATGGGTGCACTGCGTGTTTGGAGATGATATGCTAATTTTTTGAATTTTTTTTTTTTTCATTAAATACCTATATCTGTTTTTGTAGTTTGTTTTTTGCTTGACAATTTATATTTTGCTTTCAATTTTCATTTTCAAGTGCTTTGTTTACTAATAAATGCAATTTTCGTTCTATGTGATTAAGGGCAGCATATCAAGGCTATTATTACATCTGAAGAGGTAATTTTATGTTCTTTTTTCGCAAGCTTCTTGTTTACTGAACTTTTCTTTTACAAAGTTTTGAATTTCTGTTAAATTATATTTATGTAGTCTATAGAATTGCATTTTCTTGTACTTCCGAAGTCAAGATGCAGCTAACCATGTCTTGCCATTTCACTTGTAGTGTAACTGCTTTGCTATGCTATTAATTTTGCTTATGATAGTTGTGCCAACAGTTTCACTCTACTAAGGTGATAGCATTTGTGTGTTGCAAAATCTTATTATTGACTTTCTGAAATTAGGAGTTAAGACTACTATTGCTAGGGTAGAAAGACTGGATATGACAATTTGTCTATAATCATTTGTCGTCTAGATGGCAGGGCTCACTTCTATTTTTCTGCCAAGTGAGAAAATGCTACCTTTTCCTTTCTCCTCTTGGAGCCCGTTCATAAGGACATGAACTTATTTAAAAATACTCAGACATGTAACTATCTATTGTATGTGCTATCTTTTAGAAAAGGATGACATAATATCAGGCTATTTTTACGTTTTATTGAAGTTGTGATAAGAGTTAGCTTCTGAAATATGTTAGTAGGTCTTTGTGTATGACATGCCAAAATCTTTCACTGAGAAATCACCAGGTCTTTTTGACTTAGCTACGTGTTTGGTAAACACCCAAATTGCATATAAGAGCACTTTTGATTTGACCAAGATTTTTATTATTTTATCCTTAATATCTTTAATTCTCAAAATACCTTTTCCAGAATAAAACTCCCAACTTTCTCTCCTTTGTATTCATTGTTTACCTTTTCTTACAAGGATACTATTAAAATTGTAAATTTTTTTGTAAAAATTTTGAAGGATATTATAGTTATTTTACCAAAGGAGCAACTTATCACCACTTTTTAACCCATCATATTAATTGCTATTATCAATCTTAGCGCTTCTATTCAAACATGTAACTGCTTTTCTATAAAATCAATTTCATCACTTAAAAAATGTTTTCCAACACTTTAAGTTTATCAACTATTTACAAACAACTAACCCAGTTAGATTCTTAATCAGGATTTATCATGATTGCAAGTAGGATTAGAATTCCTGCAGTTTCCATATTTCGCTGAATTCAAATTAACATCAATGAGTACAGTGAACTTTATTTTAATCACATGAATGAGATGTCATTTAGAATTAAATAGACATATGGAGTTTTCTCTGCTAAATCTTTCTATGGGAAAACTCCTAAATAGAGAGGAGGTTGTGTTTCCATGTGCAGTTTGGATAGCACTGGTGCCAAGGAAGGTGTGTTTTTAATCTTGGCTAGCATCTAGAGGGTTGATTTTGACGGCGGAAAATCTTAGAAAGCGAAAGGTTTTTTGTGTTAGTTGGTGTTACATGTGTAAGGAGACAGGGGGCTATGTTGCTTGGACTCGTCAAAAATGTCAATGAGTGCGTGTCGGATTCACCAAAATTAATGTATTTTTGAAGAATTCGACACGGGTGCGGCATAAAAAATGAAGAGTCTGCGCAACTTAGGACAAGGGAAGTAGTGGATCATCTTCTCATTCATTGTGTCTTTACTATGAGATTATGGTTGGATATGCCGTGGTGGGTTGGAGTTTCTTGGGTAATGCCAAAAAGTGTGAAAAATTTAATATTTTGTTGGAGAAGCGGGAATAGGAGGAGACGACGTAGGGCATGAAAATTGGTCCCTCTTGCATTGATGTGGGTTATTTGGAAAGAGCAAAATAGGAGAGCCTATGAGTGGGTAGAGTCGAGTTTTTCCGAGGTGAGGAATAGCCTCCTGTCACTTATTTTCTTTTGGTGCACCCATAAAATTCCCCATTGTATAGAAGAATCGGGGAACTTTGTAGAGAATCAGATTTTGAAGATTCTTTACCTTTTGGTTTTTCCATTGTATATGGCCAACTCGTCCTTGTTTATGAATGAAATATACACTTACTTTATCAATAATAAAAAAAAAGAGCGCTATTCGGTTCTATCATTTTGATTTGATCCAATACCCTTGGCTCCCAAGCATTATATTTGAGGTGAGGAGAAAAAATACATATATCTTTACTATGCTGGGTTATTGAAATTCCATGTGGGCAGTTGCCAGTTAGATCTTGTTATTGTGGATATTCACATCAACTTCTACACTTCAACAACTTTCGTTTATAACATCAGCCCCAAATTTTCTATTGGACAGGTTCTTCTTCGGGATCCATCGGACGAAAATGTTACTCCTGTTGTTGAGGAACTTAGAAGGCGACTGAAACCAATGAATGCAAATCGTGAAGACCAGAGAGAGGAAAAAGATTCAAATGTTCAGCAGGATATTGAAGCAACTGAAGAAGATGGTTTTCCTCTTTATCATTCTCAATTTTCTGTACTTGTCGATTTCTCACATTGGACTTTCGAGCTCATGCTTCTCATTTCTTTTGGTATTTCTCACGTTCTTTTAGTGAGTATGTTGACACTTTTTCTTGTGCCCAACACAATGCAGAGTCTCCATTTGAATTTCGAGCTTTAGAGGTTGCTTTGGAAGCCATCTGTAGTTACCTTGCTGCACGCACATTAGAATTGGAAACTGCTGTTTACCCTGCTTTGGATATGTTAACATCGAAGGTATGTATATGAAACTTTAATCTGTTTAGTGTTTACATTGCTATGTTTGCATTATAAATATGCTAAAGGATATAGCTCCTCCATCTCTAGAAAAAAACCAATCCTTCTGCCGACATTCTTATCTTTCCTTGTTTATCCTTAATATCCGTCTATATGTCAATTCATGACTCACAATCCTTAACTGTTCCACACTAGCACACAATTATTTGTGTGTATATGCTGGAAACCTTCTACCTCAACTATCACGTTTTTTGTTTGTTTATGTTAACTAAGATCGTAGCTTACATACCAGCTACTAACATCAACAAGTTTGGGGTTGTGCTGCTTTTTGAAAGTTCAGCATGTTTCTTTTCATGTTAAGAATCTTAAGATTCTTTCTTTCTGTGGTTCGGTTCCGTTTTCCTGATCCTCCACCCATAATCCCCTGCATGCACCTATATGTGGATGTCTCTGTATCTGCAATTCTTGAAGGTTGATTGCTAGAATCTTATCTATCCTTTGTGTGGTAATTTTTTCAAAATAATTTTTAATGCAGATTAGTAGCCGTAATCTGGATAGAGTGCGGAAATTAAAGAGTCAAATGACGAGGTTGACTGCTCGTGTACAAAAGGTTAGAACCTATATTTTAAGTGACAGTGACATTAACTTATTTATTTATTTTTTCGTTCTCATTTGTTTGTTTTAACAGGCTGAACAACATTTAAATCCTTTGAACTTTTTCTTCTTCAGATTGTTGAGGATATTTTGTTGAAAGAGGCATATTTTATAACAACATACCCAGTCTATTCCCACAAAGTGGGTCTAGGGAGGGTAGAGTGTACATAAATCTACCTTAGAGGTGAGGCAGTGAGAGAGGTTGTTTCTGATCGACTCCAGGCTCAAGATAGAAACAATCGTGATAGGAGTACAAGAAACAGTAGTAACAGAGCAAAACTACCACTAAATAATTTCAATCGATCTACCTGGAACAACATACATCAGCAAAATTACAAGTGTAGCACTACGAGTACTACTACGGACAGCAAGATGAATCACTCCTACCTACTATCATGGACACACTCCTACACACTAACCTTCTACCCTAATCTGCGTCTTGCACACCTTTCTATCTAGGCTCATATCATTGGTAAGTTGTAACCACTCCATGTCCTGTCTAATCAACTCACCGCAATATTTCTTTGGTCTACCTTTACCTCTCCTCAAACCATCCATACCCAATCTCTCACACCTTCGCACCGGGGCATCCATGCATCTCCACATCACATATCCAAACCAGCCTAACCTCACTTTCTACATCTTGTCTTCCACTAAAGTCACTTTCACCTTGTCTCGGATATCCTCATTCCTAATCCTAGCTATCCTCGTTAACCTATGCATCCATCACATCATCCTCATGAGAAGCATCCTCTTTTCCACGTTAACCATCTTCGGGATTTAGTCCCCATTCTATCTCACCTTTCAGTCTTGCTCATTTAAGATGATTTCTGAGCTCTCTTTCTTCTTCAGTTTGAATCCAATCTCCATAGTCATTTTTGACTTCCATGAAAACATTTTGGATCCATAACTGTAGTGGGAGACCTGCGAGCCTGATACACACACGATTGATATCTGCAGCTTCGACAGAGAGCCTAGTGTTGGCGACCACCATTGAAGATTAAACTCGTGAAGTTTGCAATACCACTTCCCTTTTGGAACATGGTTTGATGTTGTCTTCAACAAGAATTCTAGGAGGAAAGGTTTTGTCCCATCTAATAAATGCTAATACAGTGTGCCTGCTTTCAAGTGCTACTAGCCCAACGATGGATCTCTGAAATCCCAAGTGGAATTCTGCCCACCATGTTCTTAGAGAGTTCATTTTGGGAAGTGCAGACTCCACCAGCAATGCTGATGATAGCTGATGATACCACCTTTCTCCTTAACAGTGGCCTCAGTCATTTCTACATCCATTTATTCCTTGTGACTCTGTCCGAGTAGAGGAGTTTTTCCACTGTACTCCTGGGAACACTTGTTACTGCCTTCTGGCATTCGATATTAATGAAGTGAGATTTTAACTGCAATGTTCATCCACCCCGCATTAAATTGCATTTTTGGGACAGACTGATCTTCTCTTACTTCGTGCCTTACCTTGCATTCGTATAATATTTATATAGACGCCCATGATTGATGTAGTTTCTCGAGCAGAAGAACTGATCTTGGAACTACATCTTCTTAGAGAGAGTTACCCTTTACCTTCGAGGCTTCCTTTAGTGGATAGCATAATCACTCCATCGTTGTCTGGCTGAAAAAAATTCTTCTGATCATGTTTCAATCTTGTTCAGTTCAGTTATCCCATACCTCTGCTCTTGATTATTTCTAGTAATATCTTATGATTTGCAACCTTCATTGTAGTAAATTGCATTGTGATCCATCTTGACTAAGTTTGTCCTTCAGTGCTTTTGAAGAATACTACTTCTGGCCAGGGTCACTGGAAAGTCCCTCTGAAGACTTACTAGAAGGATTAGGAGGTGTTAACCTCGGGAAAGGTGCCTGGGAGCGTATTGGTTTTTATGCACATTTTATGTTGTGCATTTTTTTCTTAGTCATATTTTTGTTTTGTTTCTTGAATCAGAATTTAGGTACCTGAGCAAAAAGGCCACAACAGTTGGAAAACAGTTCCAGCAGGCACTTAACGGACTGTTTTGGATAGAAAAATTCTCCGAATTTTATTCGGCCAAAGGAAAAATGTAATTAGCCTAAATATAGACGTATTTCTTCGCTTTATTAAGCAAACTGTTCCTTGTAAAGGATGTAACCGGCCTCCTTCAGTTGCTCAATGCACCAGACAGTTTGTAATGCCATTATAGCTCTTTCTAGAGCTCTTTTGATATCATAAAATCTTTTCTTATCCCTCCAAAAATGAGAATATATCAGCAGTACAATGTCAACTCTCCCACCTGCTCTTGCTATCCTTTGTCACGATATGCACTGAACAGTCATTAACTCATTGTTTTGCTTATTTATGTACTTCATTGCAGGTGAGAGATGAGCTCGAGCAACTTCTGGACGATGATGATGACATGGCTGACCTTTATTTGTCCAGAAAATTAGCTGGTGCATCACCTGTAAGTGGATCAGGTGCAGCCAGTTGGTTTCTTGTCTCACCTACCATTGGCTCAAAAATTTCCAGGGCTAGTAGAGCAAGTGTTGCAACAGTTAGGGGGGATGAGAATGATGTTGAAGAACTTGAAATGTTATTGGAGGTAAACTTCTTATAATGCCATCATTCTTAAACCTAAGATAAGGAAATGTCGGGAAGGTGGAAACAAGACCAGATATAATTTGATCATTATGAACAAACCCAAAATCTTTATAGATAGAGCCAATAATTAATTCCCAACCGCGGGGTGAATGGAATCCGATACATAAATCAGTTAATAAAAGAAAAGAAAAAGCTTTTACTGTGTCACTTACGTTATATAGGAATTCCTGAGCCCAAGAGTTAAGAATAACAAGTTTTTCATTACCCAAAATTGAAGAAAAAAAGAAACAATCTTCTGTTGAGCCAGACTTACAAATAAGTGGTTCTCTTTCTTGCAGGCTTACTTCATGCAGATTGATGGCACATTTAATAAACTAACTACGGTATGCCAGTTTTTCCTCTGTAGAGTAATGTGAAGTTGGATATTTAAGCTGGCAAAACCTTTTTAAGAACCTTCGATGGAGTTCCAAGTTTGACAGTCTCTTTAAATTTGGTTAATGTGCCACTATAGTAGAAATATCATATTATTTTAGTGTTGTATGCTTTCCTCTGAAATTCCTTTGGAAGTGATTGAATAGTGTACTTGAGCAAATAATCCAGTCCTTCACCCTTCCCTTTCCCCCTCAGATATTTTTCATCATTATTGCCTACCTTTTCTCTTGGATAGCATTGTGTGTTTGATTATCAGGCCTTGAGTGATCCGTGTCTTCCGTACAATTCCAATCTGTGGTGCTTTTTTCTTGTTTTGCCATTTTCATTGTTATCAATTTATTTTCTGCTTTTGTCTTTTTGATTAATGTTTGACAGATCCGCTTGATAAAAATGATATTTTGACAGATCCATTTAACCCCTCTTCGCAATGCTCTTCAATCTTCAATACTGATGTTCATTGTTTTTCAATTTCCAGTTAATATCTGTGTATTTTAATTTGCAGCTACGAGAATATATTGACAACACAGAAGATTACATAAACATTCAGGTAGTTGAAATGACAATATAATGTTCATTTTGATATGATTAATCTGAATAGGTTATGACGTAAAACTCATGTTTCTTATTTCAGCTGGACAATCATCGAAATCAGCTCATTCAGGTGCTCTTCGTTGGCATATCTAAATAGCCTACCTCTCTTTTACTATCAGTTTTTTTTTCGTTCTGTGTTATTGATCGACAATCTCGATCAAACTCAGAGACGACAGTTTTCTCTATGTTCATGAGCTTTTGTCATGCTGGCTGCAGTTAGAACTCTTCCTCAGTTCAGGAACAGTGTGTTTGTCTATCTACTCTTTGATTGCTGGGATTTTTGGGATGAACATTCCATATTCTTGGAATGAAGGACATGGTTACATGTTTAAATGGGTAAGTTTGGCATCTCTTATTGCTGACCAGCTATAATATTGTTGTCGGAGTACCACACCTTTAGGGGAAAACAAACTAGCTACTTGGCTGATAGTTTGTTTAATGTTGTGCAGGTGGTAGCCGTTAGTGGCATCATCTGCAGCGTGCTTTTCATACTTATAATCTCTTATGCCCGCTTCAAAGGGCTTGTTGGATCGTGAGTTTAGGCTATTGAGTAAAGGCAGATCCGACAGCGCCCAGAAGCTTTTGCCGGCACACTTGATGGCTCATACGGTACCATAATTTTTGTTTTTTTTTGCAAAGTCAAGACAGTTCCTCACCCTTTTGGACAACACAAGTTTGACATTTGCTGCAGGGCTTTACCCTGTCATATTCCTGTAATATATGATAACTACCCTATTTTAAAGTAAAGAAAAGAAAATAATTGCTTTGCAATGACTTCTTGTTCTTTTAACTTCTTGTGTGAAGGATGGATAGATTGCTATGCTCGTGGTTTGGTACATTGGATAAGAAAAATAATACCGACATAAAGCTTGGGTTAATTTTATTCCTGTTTGGTATGAGGTATTAACTAATGTTGGGACGATTTTATCCCACCATTTCTAAGAGAAAGGTGGGATGACATAGTCCTATTGGATATCCCCCATCATGGGATATCGATATCTATATATATATACTGAACATTTCAGAAAAATCATGGACAACTACAATGAAGAGCCTCGAAATTTTAAATTCCTATTCGGGCCTTAAAAATTTCTAATTAAGCAACGTATGCCCTGAAAAGAACACTATCATTTACTAGGTCCTTACGGATGAAACCATAAAATTTGAGGTCAAATAGTTTAGGTCATATAATTTGAAAAAGCCATGGACTAATACGCATGAAAAACATTGAAAATCCTAAATTTTGTTTTAGGGCCTTAACAATCATAAATGAACAACATACGCCCTGAGAAAACATTCATTATCATTTACCAGGTCTTCAAGAATGTACCTATAAAATTTGAGGTCAAACAATCCTGATCGAATATATTATGAAAAAGCCATGAACTAATCAAACGCATCAAGCCTCGGAAGTCCTAAATTTTGTGGCCCACACTCCCTTGCTCCTCAGCCTATCGGGAGCCTCTGATCGATTTTCGATTCATAACACGCCTGGGCCCCGGGCACACCCCCAGAATTGTGGGTTATAGCACATCAATTTGATTCGAAAACGGTTCGTTCGCATCATTTCGCGTGTTTGACCAAGGTCAAATGAGCCAACCAAGTACCAACCATGCCGACCAACACTACCCCTCCTCAGCCTGTCTGGGAGCCCACCCGTCGATTTTTGACCCATAACACGCCCGGGCCAAGGGCACACCCCCAAAACCGTGGGCTATAACACGTTGACTTGGCCCGAAGACGGTCTGCTCGTCGACGACCTCAATAGGCTGCTCCCCAGCCTGCTTGGGGTAGTAAGCGATTTTTGGCCAAAATCACGCCCAGGCCTCAGACCCACCCCAAAAATCGTGGGTTATAGCACACTGATTTGGCCCGAAAATGATCAGTTCGCACCGTTTCACCCGTTTGACCACCCAAACCACCCCGACGAACCCAAAGGCCCACGCTAGGACTCTACCCAGCCAGCCTAGGCGACCCGATCGATTTTCGATCAAAATAACGTCCAGGCCATGAACCTACCCCAAAAACCGTGGGCTATAGCAAACTGATTTGGGCTGAAAACGGCCCGTTTAACCAACCTAAACCACCCCGACGACCCCAAAGGCCTACACTAGGCTGCTTCTCAACTTGCCTGGGGAAGCCCGATTGATTTTCGACCAAAATCATGCCAGGCCCCCCGGCCCACCTTGAAAATAGTTTGCTATAGCAAACCGATTTGGTCCAAAAATGACTCGTTCACGCCGTTTTGCCCTTTTGACAACCCAAACCGCCCCGACGACTCCAAAGGCCCACACTAGGCTGCTCCTCAGCCTGCCTGGGGTAACCCAGTCAATTTTCGGCCAAAATTGCACCCGGCATTGTGGGTTATAACACGCCGATTAGTCCCGAAAATAGCCTGTTCGCACCGTTTCGCCCGTTTGACCACCCAAAATACCCCGACGACGCCAAAGGCCAGCACTAGGATGCTCCCTAGCCTGCCTAGGGAAGACCATCGATTTTCAACCAAAATCATGCCCCGGCCCCGGGCCCACCCCAAAAATCGTGGGCTATAGAACACTGATTTGGCCCAAAATTAGGCCCGTTCGCGTCGTTTTGCCCGTTTGACCACCCAAACCGCCCCGATGATCCCAAAGGCTCAAATTAGGCCGCTCCTCAGCCTAACTAGGGTAGCCCGATCGATTTTCAGCCAAAATCATGCTCGAGCCGCGAGCCCACCCTAAAAATTGTGGGCTATAGCACGTTGATTTGGCCCAAAAATGATCCGTTCACGCCGTTTTGCCCGTTTGACCATCCAAATCGCCCGACTAACCCAAAGGCCCATACTAGGCCGCTTCTCAGCTTGCATAGGGTAGCTTGGTCAATTTTTGGCCAAAATCACTCCCGAACCTCAGGCCCACCCCCAAAATCATGGGATATAGCACACCAATTTGGCAAATAAATGATATGTTCGCGCTGTTTCGCCCGTTTGACCACCCAAACCATCTCGACGATCCCAAAGGCCTACTAGGCCGCTCCCCAACCTTCTTGAGGTAGCCCGGTCAATTTTCAACCAAAATCATGCTCGATTCCCGGCCCCACCCTAAAAATCATTTGCTATAGCACATTAATTTGGCCCCAAAATGGCCCGTTCGCGTCGTTTCAACTATTTGACCATCCAAACCGCCCTGACGACCCCAAAGGTCCACACTAGGTTGCACCCCAGTCTGCCTGGGCCAGACCGATCAATTTTTTGCCAAAATAATGCCAGACCCTGGGCCTACCTCCAAAACCATGGGTTATAGCACACCAATTTGGCTCAAAACATTCCGTTCGCGACATTTCGCTCGTTTGACGCCCCAAGCAGTCCCGATGACCCAAAGGCCCATACTAGGCCGCTCCCCAGCATGCCTGGGGAAACTCGATTAATTTTCAACCAAAATCATGCCCGGGCTCCGGGCCTACCTCAAAAATCGTGGTCTATTTGGCCCGTTATCACTGTTTCGTCTGTTTGACCACCAAAACTGCCCCGACGACCCCAAAAGCCCAAACTAGGCCCCTCCCTAGCCTGCTTCGGGCAGCTCAGTCAATTTTTGGCCAAAAATCACGCCCGATCCCTGGGCCCATCCCAAAAACCATAGGCTATAGCACATCGATTTGACTCAAAAATGGCTCGTTCGTGCAGTTTCACCTGTTTGAGCACCCAAAGCGCCTCGATGACCCAAAAGCCCATACTAGGTTGCTCCCCAACCTTCCTGGGGCAACTAAGTCAATTTTCGGCTAAAATCACGCTCGAGCCCTGGGCCCACCCTAAAAACTATGGACTATAGCACACTAATTTGACACAAAAATAACCCGTTCACGCTTTTTCACCCGTTTAACCACCAAAACCAACAGGCAAAATAGCGTGAACGAGCCATTTTAGCGCCAAATCGATATGCTATAGCCTACGATTTTTGGGGTGGACCTGGGGTTCGAGCGTGATTTTGGTCAAAAATCGACCGGGCTTTCCCAGGCAAGCTAGGGAGCAGCCTAGTGTGGGCCATTTTGGTTTCCTAGGCAGTTTGGTTGGTCAAACTGGTGAAACTATGCGAACGGGCCATTTTTGGGCCAAATTGGTGTGCTATAACCCACGGTTTTTGGGGTGGGCTCGGGGATCGAGCTTGATTTTGGCTGAAAATCGATTGGGCTGCCCCAGGCAGGTAGGGGAGCGGCCTAGTGTTGGCAATTTTATTTTTTTGGGCGGTTTGGTTGGTCAAACGGGCGAAACGGTGTGAGCGGGGTATTTTGGGGCCAAATTGATGTGCTATAACCCACGGTTTTGGGTTGGGCCCAGGGTCCTGGGGTATCGTTGGTCAAAAATCGACCTGGGCGTGCCAGGTAGACTGAAGAGTGTCCAAGTATTACCTGTTTGCGTGGGCGTGGCTATTTGGCTGGTCAAACGGGAGAAACGACGCGAACGGGGCATTTTGGGGCCAAATCGGTGTGCTATAGCCCATGGTTTTAGGGGTGGGCCTGGGGTCTATGGGTGCAGTGTGCCTAAAATTGACCTGAGCGTGACAGGGAGGCTGAGGAACGTCCTAGTATTTTACGTTTGTGAGGGTGGGGCTATTTGGTTGGTTAAATGGGAGAAACAGCACGAAGGGGGTATTTTGGGGCCAAATCGGTGTGCTATAACCCACGATTTTTGGGGAGGGCCCGGTTCAAGAGGTGTCGTGGGCCGAAAATCAACCTGGGCGTGCCAAGAGGCTGAGGAGCATCCTAGTGTTGTCCGCTTGTTTGGGCGGGGCCATTTGGTTTGTAAAATAGGCAAAACGGCGCGAACTTGGCATTTTAGGGCCAAATCGGTGTGCTATAGCCTACGGTTCTATGGGTGGCCACAGGGTCCGGGGGTGCCGTGGCCTGAAAATCGACCTGGGTATTTCAGGGAAGCTGGGGAGTGTCCTAGTATTGCCTGTTTTTGTGGCGGGGATATTTGGTTGGTCAAACAGGCGAAACGATGCGAATGAGGCATTTTGGGGCCAAATCGGTGTGCTATAGCCCACGTTTACGGGGGTGGGCCTGGGGTTCGGGGGTGTCGTATGCCAAAAATTGACCTGGTCGTGCTAGGGAGCCTGATGAGCGTCCTAATATTTCCCATTTGTGTGGGTGAGGCCATTTGGCTTGTTAAACAAATAAAACGGCGTGAACGGGGTATTTTGCAGCCAAATCGGTGTGCTATATAGCCCACAGTTCTGGGGTGGGCCCGGGTCCAGGGGTGCTGTGGGCTGAAAATCAACTTGGGCATACCAAAGAGGCTGAGTAGCGTCCTAATGCTGCCCGTTTGTATGGGAAGGCAATTTGGTCGGTCAAACGGGCGAAACGGCATGAACGGGGCATTTTGGGGCCAAATCAGTATGCTATAGCCCACGGTTCCAGGGGTGGGCCCAGGGTCTAGGGGTGCCGTGCGCTAAAAATCGACCTTGGTATGCCAGGGAGTCTGGGAAGCGTCATAGTGTTTCCCGTTTTTGTGGGCGGGGTAATTTGGTTGGTTAAACGGGCGAAATGGCGTGAATGAGGCATTTTAGGGCCAAATCGGTGTGCTATAGACCACGCTTCTGGGGATGGGCTCGGGGTACGGGGGTTTCGTAAGCCGAAAATCAACTTGGACATGCCAGGGAGGCTGGGAAGGATCCTAGTGTTGCCCGTTTGTGTGGGCATGGTCATTTTGTTAGTCAAACTGGCGAAATGAAGCAAACGTGGCATTTTGGGGCCAAATCGGTGTGCCATAGCCCACGATTCTGGTGGTAGGCCCGAGGTTCGGGAGTGCCGTGGGCCAAAAATTGACCTGGGCGTGTTGGGAAGACTGAGGAGCATCCTAATATTTCCCGTTTGTGTGGGCGGGGCTATTTGGTTGGTTAAAAGGGCAAAACGGTGCGAACGGGGCATTTTGGGGCTAAATCATTCTGCAATAGCCCATAGTTTGCCGTAGGCCGATAATCGACTTGGGCGTGCCAGGGAGGCTGGAAAGCGTCCTAGTGTTGCACGTTTGTGTGGGCAGGGCTATTTGGTTGGTCAAACGGGCGAAACGATGCAAACGAGGCATTTTAGTGCCAAATCAGTGTGCTATAGCCCACAGTTTCGGGGGTGGGACCGGGGTCTGGGGGTGCCTTAGGCCTAAAATCGACCTGGGCCTGCCAGGAAGGCTGGGGAGCATCCTACCGATTTTCATTTTGGGGCTAAATCGGTGTGCTATAGCCCACGATTCCGAGGATAGGCCCGGGGTCTGGGGGTGTCGTGGGCCAAAAATCGACCTGGGTGTCCCAACGAGACTGGGGAGCATCCTAGTATTGCCCCTTTGTGTGGGCGAGGCCATTTGGTTGGTCAAATGGGCAAAACAGCATGAATGGAGTATTTTGAGGCTAAATCAGTGTGATATAGCCCACGGTTCTGGGGTTGGGCCTGGGTCCGGGGGTGCCATTGGCCAAAAATCAACTTGGGCATGCTAGGGAGGCTGGGGAGCATCCTAGTGTTTCTCGTTTGTGTGGGCGAGGTCATTTGGTTAGTCAAATGAGTGAAATGGAGTGAAAGAGGCATTTTGAGGCCAAATCGGTGTGCTATAGCCCACGATTCTGGGGGTGGGCCCGAGGTTCGGGGGTTTCGTGGGCTAAATATCAACCTGGCGTGCCAGGGAGGCTAGGGAGCGTCCTAGTGTTGCCTGTTTGTGTGGGCGGGTCCATTTGGTTGGTTAAATGAGTGAAACAGCGCGGATAGTGCATTTTAGGGCCAAATTGGTGTGCTATAGCCCACGGTTTCGGGGGTCGGCCCGGGGTCCAGGGGTGTCGTGGGTCAAAAATCAACCTGGCCATTCCAGGGAGGCTGGGGAGCGTCCTAGTGATGCCCATTTATGTGTGCGGGGCCATTTAGTTGGTCAAACAGGAAAAACGGTGCGAATGGGGCATTTTAGGGCTAAATCGGTGAGCTATAGTCCACGATTCTGGGGATAGGCCCGGGGACCGGGTGTGCCGTGGGATGAAAATCAACTTGGGCATGCTAGGGAGGCTGCAGAGGGTCCTAGTGTTGTCCTTTTGTGTGGGCGGGGTCATTTGGTTGGGTAAATGAGCAAAACGGCACGAACGGGGCATTTTGGGGACTAATCGATGTGCTATAGCCCACGGTTCCAAGGGTGGACCGGGTGTCCGGAGGTGCCATGGGCTGAAAATTATTCTGGGCGTGCCAGAGAGGCTGGGGAGTATCTGAGTGTTGCTCGTTTGTGTGGGCATGGCCATTTTGTTAGTCAAACGGGCGAAACATAGCAAATGTGGAATTTTGAGGCCAAATCGGTGTGGTATAGCCCACGGTTTCAATGCTGGGCTCGGGGTCCGTCGGTGCCGTGGGCCAAAAATTAACCTGGGCGTGCCGGGAAGAATGAGAAGCGTCTTAATATTTCCCGTTTATGTGGACGGGGCCATTTGGTTGGTTAAAAGGGCAAAACGGCGTAAATGAGGCATTTTGGGGCCAAATCATTCTGCTATAGGCCACAATTTTGGGGGTGGGCCCAAGGTCCGGGGGTTTCGTGGGTATATATTTGACTTGGACGTGCTAGAGAGGCTGGCAAACGTCCTAGTATTGCACGTTTGTGTGGGCGGGACTATTTGGTTGGTCAAAAGGGCGAAACAGCGCGAATGGGGCATTTTGAGGCCAAATCAGTGTGCTATAGCCCACAGTTTTGGGGGTGGGACCGGGGTCTTGGGGTACCGTGGGCCACAAATCGAGTTGGGCATGCCAGGGAGGCTGGGGAACGTCCTAGTGATGCCCGTTTGTATGGGCGGGCCCATTTGGTGGGTCAAATAGGCAAAATAGTGCGAACGGTGCGTTTTGAAACCAAATTGGTATGCTATAGCCCATGGTTCTGGCGGTGGGTCAAGGGGTGTCGTGGTTCAAAAATCGACCAGGGCGAGCAAGGGAGGCTGGGGGCGTCCTAGTGTTGTCCATTTGTGTGGGCGGGGCCATTTGGTTAGTCAAACTGGCAAAACGGCGTGAACAGGACATTTTAGGGCAAAATCGGTGTGCTATAGCCCATGGTTCCGGAGGTGGGTCTGGGGTCTAGGGGTGCCGTGGGCTAAAAATTGACCCGGGCGTACCAGGGAGGCTGTAGAGCACCCTAGTGTTGCCCGTTTGTGTGAGAGGGGCCATTTGGTTGGTCAGACAGGCGAAACGGCAAAAATTAAGCATTTTAGGGTGAATTCAGTGTGCTATAACCCACAATTCTGGGTGTGGGTTCGAGGTTCGGGGGTACCCTGTGCCGAAAATTAACCTGGACGTGCCAGGGAGGATGAGGAGCATCCCAGTGTTGCCTGTTTGTATGGGCTGGGTTATTTGGTTGGTCAAACGGGAGAAACAGCGTTAACGGGACATTTTGGGGCCAAATTGGTGTGCTATAGCCCACGATTTTGGGGGTGGGCCCAGGGTCCGGGGGTGCTGTGGGCCAAAAATTGACCTGGATGTACCAGGGATACTGGGGAGCATCCTAGTGTTGCCCGTTTGTGTGGGTGGGGCCAATTGGTTGGTCAAACAGGCAAAACAACGCGAACAGGGCATTTTGAGGCCAAATCGGTGTGCCCGGGGTTGGGGGTGCCGCGGGTCAAAAATCGACCTGGGCGTGCCAGAGAGGCTGGGGAGCGTCCTAGTGTTGCCCGTTTGTATTTGCGGGGCCATTTGGTTGGCGAGTCAGGTGAAACAGTGCGAACGAGGCATTTTGGGGCCAAATCGATATGCTATAGCCCACGGTTCCTGGGGTGGGCTCGGGTTATGGGGGTGTCATCGGTCGAAAATCAACCTGGCGTGCCAGTGAGACTGGGGTTACCGTGGGGCAATATCGGTGTACTATAGCCCATGATTTTGGGGTTGGGTTCGGGGTCTTGGGGTGCCGTGGGTCAAAAATTTACTAGGGCGTGACTGGGAGATTGATGTGCGTCCTAATGATCCCCATTTGTGTGGGTGAGGCCATTTGGTTAGTTAAACAGGCGAAATAACGTGAACGGGATGTTTTAGGGCTAAATTGGTGTGCAATAGTCCATGGTTCTGGGGTGGGCTCGGGGTTCGGGGTGCCGTGGGCCAAAAATTAACCTGGGCATGCCAAGAAGGCTGGAGAGCTTCCTAGTGTTGCCTGTTTATGTGGGCGGGGCCATTTGGTTGGTCAAACGGGCAAAAAGGCATGAATGGAGCATTTTTGGGCTAAATCGGTGTGCTATAGAGCCCACAGTTCTGGGGCTAGCCCACAGTTCGGGGGTGCTGTGGGTCGAAAATCGACCTGGGCGTGCCAGGGAGACTGGAGAGTGCCCTAGTATTGCCTGTTTGTGTGGGAGAGGCTATTTTGTTAGTCAAACAGGAGAAACGGCATGAACGGGGCATTTTGGGGCCAAATTGGTGTGCTATAACCCATGGTTTCGAGGGTGGGCACGGGGTCCGGGGGTGCTGTGGGTCAAAAATTGACCTGGGCATGCCAAGAAGGCTGGAGAGCTTCCTAGTGTTGCCTGTTTATGTGGGCGGGGCCATTTGGTTGGTCAAACGGGCAAAAAGGCGTGAATGGAGCATTTTTGGGCTAAATCGGTGTGCTATAGAGCCCACAGTTCTGGGGCTAGCCCACAGTTCGGGGGTGCTGTGGGTCGAAAATCGACCTGGGCGTGCCAGGGAGACTGAAGAGTGCCCTAGTATTGCCTGTTTGTGTGGGAGAGGCTATTTTGTTAGTCAAACAGGAGAAACGGCATGAACGGGGCATTTTGGGGCTAAATTGGTGTGCTATAACCCATGGTTTCGAGGGTGGGCACGGGGTCCGGGGGTGCTGTGGGTCAAAAATTGACCTGGACGTGCCAAGAAGGCTAGGGAGCATCTTAGTATTGCCCGTTTGTGTGGACGTTGCCATTTGGTTGGTCAAACGGGAGAAAAGGCGCGAATGAGGCATTTGGTGCAAAATCGGTGTGCTATGCCTACGATTTCGGGGGTGAGCCCGGGGTACGGGGGTGTCATAGGCCAAAAATCAATCTAGATGTGCCAGGGAGACTGGGGAGCATCCTAATGTTGCCCGTTTTTGTGGGCGGGGCTATTTGGTTGGTCAAATAGAAAAAACAGCACGAATGAGGCGTATTAGGGCCAAATTAGTGTGCTATAGCCCACAGTTGGTGGGCCCGGGGGGCCGTGGGCCAAAAATTGACCTAGGTGTGCCAGGGAGGTTGGGGAGCATCCTAATGTTGCCATTTGTGTAGGCGGGGCTATTTTATTGATTTAACGGGCAAAACGGCCCAAACTGGCATTTTGGGGCCAAATCGATGTGCTATAGTCAGCAGTTCGGGGGGTGGGCCCAGGGTCCGGGGGTATCGTGGGCCGAAAATCAATCTGGACGTTCCAGGGATGCTGGGGAGCGTCCTAGTGTTGCACGTTTGTGTGTGTGGGGCCATTTGGTTGGTCAAATGAGCGAAATGGCCCGAACGGGGTATTTTGGGGCAAATTCGGTGTGCTATAACCCACGATTCTGGGGATGGGCCTGGGGTTCGGGGGTACCTGGGCCGAAAATTGACTTGGGCGTGCCAGGGATGCTGGGGAGCATCCTAGTGTTGCCCTTTTGTGTGGGCGGGGCCATTTGGTTGGTCAAACAGGCGAAACAACATGAACAAGACATTTTGGGGCCAAATTGCTGTGCTATAGCCCACGGTTTCGGAGGTGGGCTCGGGGTCTAGGGGTATCGCTAGTTGAAAATCAATCTGGGAATGCCAGAGAGGTTGGGGAGAGTCCTAGTGTTGCCCGTTTGTGTTCGGGGCCATTTGGTTGGTCAATCAGGCAAAATGGTGGAAACGGGGCATTTTGGGGAAAAATCGATGTGCCCACGGTTTTGGGGTGGGCCTGGGGTTCAGGGGTATCGTGGGCCAAAATTTGACCTGGGCATGCCAGGGAGATTAGTGAGCATCCTAATATTGCCTGTTTGTGTGGGTGGGGATATTTGGTTGGTCAAACGGGCGAAATGGCGCGAATGAGATATTTTGGGGCCAAATCAGTGTGCTATAGTCCACGGTTCCGAGGGTGGGCCTGGGGTCCGGAGGTGCCGTAGGCTAAAAATCGACCTGGGCGTGCCAGGGAGGGTGGGGAGCATCCTAGCATTGCCCGTTTGTGTGGGCAGGGCCATTTGTTTAGTCAAACGGGTGAAACGGCGTGAACTGGGAGTTTTCAAATCGGTGTGCTATATAGCCCATGGTTTCGGGGGTGGGCCCGGGATCTGGGGTACTGTGGGCCAAAAATTGACCTGGGCGTTCCAGGGAGATTAGAGAGTGTCCTAGTGGTGCCCGTTTGTGTGGGCAGGCCCATTTGGTTGGACAAACGGGTGAAATGGCGCGAATGGGGCATTTTGAGGCCAAATTGGTGTGCTATATCCCACGGTTTTGGGAGTGGGCCCGAGGTCCGGAGGTGTCATGGGCTAAAAATCAACCTTAGCATTTCTCGTTTGGGTGGGCGGGGCTAATTAGTTGGTCAAACGGGCAAAACAGCGCGAACAAGGCATTTTGAAGCCAAATCGGTGTATTATGGCCCACGATTCTGGGGGTGGTCCCAGGGTCTGGGGGTGCCTTGAGCCAAAAATTAACCTGGGCGTGCCAGGGAGGCTGGAGAGTGTCCTAGTGTTGCCCGTTTGTGTGGGCAGGTCCATTTGGGTGGTCAAACGAGCGAAACGATGTGAACGGGGTATTTTTAAATTGGTATGCTATATTGCTCATGGTTCCTAGGGTGGGCTTGGGGTTCGGGGTGCCGTGGGCTGAAAATCCACTTGGGCGTTCCAGGGAGACTGGGAGCATCCTAGTGGTTCCCGTTTGTGTGGGTGGGGCTATTTGGTTGGTCAAACGGGTGAAACGGCCTGAACGAGGCATTTTGGGGCACAATCGGTGTGCTATAGCCCACAGTTCTGGGGGTGGGCCCAGGGTTCGGGGATGCCGTGGGCCAAAAATCAACCTAGGCATGCCAGGGACGCTGAGGAGCGTCCTAGTGTTGCCCGTTTGTGTGGGCGGGGCCATTTGGTTGGTCAAACATCCCAAACAGCACGAACGGGGCATTTTGGGGCAAAATCAGTGTGCTATAGTCGTCGGGTCCGAGGGTGGGCCCGGTGTTTGGGGGTTCCGTCGGCCGAAAATCAACCTGGGTATGTAAGGAAGGCTGGGGAGCATCCTAGTGTTACCCGTTTGTGTGGGCGGGGCCATTTAGTTGGTCAAACAACTGAAACGGTGCGAACGGGGCATTTTGGGTCCAAATCAGTGTGCTATAGCCCACAGTTCCAGGGGTGGGCCCGGGGTTCGGGGGTGTCGTAGGCTAAAAATTGACTTGGACGTGCCAGGGATTCTACGGAGCATCCTACTGTTGCCCGTTTGTGTGGGCGGGGCCATTTGGTTGGTCAAATGGGCGAAACGGCACGAATGGGGCATTTTGGTGCTAAATCAGTGTTCTATAGTCCACGATTCCAGGGGTAGGCCCGGTGTTCGGGGATGTCGTGTGTCAAAAATTGACTCGGGCATGCCAGGGAGGTTAGGGAGTGTAACACCCCACATTTTACATGTACTAGTAATATTCACATAAAATGACATACGACTTGATTTAATTACTACCAAAATTTGTCAAGTGTTCAAGTGTTAGATTGGGGCACTATATGGAAGTCTATTTAGAGACTATGGCCTTAAACGAAAAAAAAAAAAACATTGACATGCTTATGGAACTTAGGGAGCTAGCAGGTGAGTCACCTGTGTGCTTAGCTTCAAAATTATATATACATGAGGGAGAAGAATTCATTCATAAGTGAACTCACTTGAAGTCTAGACGTTAGTAAAAAGAAAGGGGAACGAAGACAAGGCTTAACGCCGAAACTTTCCAAGTCTTGTGACAAACGAAGCCCAATTTAGGGAGGCTATTAAAGACAATGGTTTAACATTATATTGGGCCAAGATGTTCAGCCCAAGATTTTTATATAATAGGCCCAACTACATTCATTCACTACTAACAACATTGAGCCCAAACAAAGTGCAAGAAAGAGTAAGGAAATGGGCCACTAAAGCCCATTGATTTAGAGATCCAAAAGGCCCAAGTGAAAGGGGAAAATTAGTCATTGACCAACTTGAGTTAATCAGCTACAAATATTAGGAGAAAGTCGGTCTAAAGTCTCCTTAAAAAGGGACCAAAACCGAGCTCTAGGTTAACCAAAGAAAAGACCAAAAAATTTCAGAATTTCTCTCTAAGTTTCTCTTGGTATTTCTTCATCTTGGAAGGCAACCAAAGGCTACTTTTTGAGTTCTTGAATTAGACCTACACCTTGGGAGTTAAGGTATGTAAAAATAACCATATACTTGATATGAATTTTCCATGGAAAACAAGATAAGTTGGCTGGTTCACTGTGCAGGAATTTCTGGACAGCTTGTGTCCTGAAAGTTGTTGTTTGGTTTTCTTGGCTTTGGAACGATTTTTACCCTGATTTTTCACTTTAATATGATGTAAAGTTGAGGTTATTAACATGTTATAGTGTGTATATGGTTTCCAAGGTTGCTGGACTGTTTTGCTAGTTCTTTGGAAACAAGTATCCTTATATGATCTTATGTGCTTCCAAACTGGTATTGGACTGTTTTGTTGAGGGGGATGTTGTTTCACGTTTCCCCTACGTTTTGAGCTATTTTGTGACTATGTTAAGTTTTATTTGATGTATATATATGTTGGGAGCATCTGGTTCAAAGTTGGGACAAGTATGAATTGTTAACGACGAAATGTAGGGAGACGACGAGATGTTGTGCTTCTTAGTTGAGCGTTTTGTAAAATGGTTATGTGTTGTAGTTATGGACTGTTGCCAGCATGTTATAGAACTAATATAGGCTGTATACATCATGTATATGATAATCTATGCTGGTTGAATACAGTTAGAATTGAGAAAGTCGGAATAACACCATTGAGTTGAGGGTTATACGTTTGTTGCCAAAGTGTTGTGTCTTGTGAGATTGGGCTGTCCAGATGCATTGATTATCTGCTAATACTAGCTTTAAAACATGATATTGTAGATAAATATTTGGAAGAAAAGAAGTCATTTCGACGTAAAAACAAGTTGATATGTCGAGGTATGTAAGGCTATTCGATCTCTTATTATTTGGCATGGAATCCAAAGTCTTCATTGGCACATAGAGATCTTTACAAACTTTGACATAACCACTCCACTCTTTAACATGTACTTGTGTGTCCAGATTCGAGCATTGTCACTGCTGCATACATACATTGGGTACCGTGACATATGAGTCTTCTTTTTAGCTAAATAAAGTTCATACGTTGTTTATGTCCTACATGTTTCACTAATTGTACAACCCACTCTTTTCATTATGATATGATGTTACATGGACACATACTTGTCATTTGTCATGCTTATAGTCTTATAGCTCAAATGTTACGACCACCAAAGATTCATCTCAAAAGTAATAAGAAGATTTATGTCTACAGTTGCTTCTGTTGGGTGGTATCCCACGGGTGAAAGAATCACCTAGCATGGGTCAATCCCAGTATTACAGGGGGTATCCCAGGGGTGAAAGGAAAGCCTAGCATGGGTCGATCCTGATATAGAATTACCACTGATCAGCTGGTCATTTGTATTACATGCTGTGCACAGATTATTCAAGTAATAAGAGTAAAGTAACATAATTGTTATAAGATACATGACTCCACAATATTCATAAAGGTGGTCTTTTACCCCACAGCAGTACATGGTTTCATTTGAGTTTTTATCTCATATATAGTACATGTTGCCTTACATATTCAGTACATTATTTCGTACTGACGTCCCTCTTGGGGGACCTGCATTCCATGCTGCAGGTACAGAAGCTAATACACCTCCCTAGTAAGAGTACAGGATATCAACCGCAGTCACTGAGCTCCAGGTTGCTTCGGGGCTTTGAGTCCTATCATATCTTTTTGCAATGTATAGTATCTTATCATGAGGCGGGGCCTGTCCCGACCCTTATAAGATAACGTTTCTTGTCTAGAGGCTTTGTAGACTACGTAAAGTATAGTATGGTCATGTATCGTACCGTAGACATTGTGGCTCCAACGGCCTAGTCATATAATATCTTTTGGCTTGCTAGTCCTATTTATCTTTTGAGGGCATGTTTAGTATGAAAGTAACTTATAATGTTCATAGGTAATGTATCGCTACAGGTTGGTTCTCCCGAGCCTTACCGGCAACGGGTGCCAGTCCGCCTTAATAGGAATTGGGGCGTGACAGAAGTGGTATCAGAGCGAGGTGGGCATTTTCAAGCCAAATCGTTGTGCTATAACCCACGATTTTGGGGGTGGGCCCGGGGTTTGGGCGTGCTATGGGTCAAAAATTGATCGAGTTGTGCTAGGGAGGTTGGGGATCATTCAGTATGGTCCGTTTAAATTTTCTTGGCTATTTAGGTGGACAAACGGGCAAAACAGCACGAATAGGGAGGTCCGAGCATGTTGTGGGCCAAAAATTGATCGAGGCATGCCAGGGAGGTTGGGGATCGTCCCAGTGTGATCCGTTTAAATTTTTGTGGTTATTAGGGTTCACTAACGGGCGAAACAGCGCGAACATGGCATTTTAGGGCCAAATTGGTTGGATATAGCCCATGATGTCGGGGCTATGCTTGGGGTTCGAGCGTGCTGTGGATTGAAAATTTATCGGGGTGTGCCAGGGAGATTGGGGATCATCCCAGTGTGGTTCGTTTAACTTTTCATGGCCATTTGGGTGGACAAACGGGCGAAACACCGTGAACGGGGCATTTTCCTGCCAAATAGGTATGTTATGGCCCATGGTTTTGGGGGTAGGCCCGGGATCCGGGCGTGCTATTGGCCGAAAATCAACCGGGGTGTGCCATGGAGGTTGGGGATCGTCCCAATATGGTCCGTTTAAATTTTTGTGGCCATTTAGGTGGACAAACGGGCGAAACGGCATGAACGGGACGTTTTTAGGCCAAATCGGTGTGCTACAGTCCATTATTTTGGGGGTGGACCCGGGGTACGGGCGTGTTGTGTGCCAAAAATTAATCGGGGCATGCTCGGGAAGTTGGGGATGGTCCCAGTGTGGCCTGTTTAAATTTTCATGGCCATTTGGGTGGACAAATGGGCAAAACGATGCGAATGGGGTATTTTAAGGACAAATCGGTGTGCTATAACCCACGGTTTTGGGGGTGGGCCTGGGGTCCGGGCGTGCAGTGTGCCAAAAATTGACCGGGGCATGCCCAGGATGTTGGGGATCATTCCAGTGTGGTCTTTAAGTTTTCGTAGCCATTCTGGTGGACAAACAGGCAAAACGGTGCCATGGGGCATTTTCAGGCTAAGTCGGTGTGCTATAGCCCACGTTTTGGGGTTGGGCCCGGGGTCCGAGCATGTTGTGGGCTGAAAATCAACCGGTGTGTGACAGGGAGGTTGGGGATCATCCCTGTGTACTCCGTTTAAATTTTCATGGTCATTTGTGTGGACAAACAGGCAAAATGGCGCGAACGGGGCATTTTCGAGCCAAATTGGTGTGCTATACCCCACAGTTTTAGGGTTGGTCCAGGGATCTAGACGTTTTGTGTTTCAAAAATCACCAGGAGCATGCCAGGGAGGTTGGGGATCATCCCAATATGGTTTATTTAAATTTTCGTGGCCATTTGGGTGGACAAACGGGCGAAACGGCACGAACAGAGCATTTTCGAGCAAATCGGTGTGCAATAGCCTATAGTTTTGAGGGTGGGATAAGGGTCTGGGTGTGCTATAGGCCAAAAATTGATTGGGGCGTGCTAGGGAGGTTGGGGATCATTCCGGTATGGTCCTTTTAAATTTTTGTTTCCATTTGGGTGGACATATTGGCGAAACAGCGCGAATGGGGCATTTTCAGGCCAAATCGTTATGCTATATCCCACGATTTTGGGGGTGGGCCATGGTCCAGGCGTTCTGTGGGCCAAAAGTCGATCGGGGTGTGCCAGGGAGGTTGGGGATTATCCCAGTGTTATCCGTTTAAATTTTCGTGGCCCTTTGGGTGGATAAACATGTAAAACAGCGCGAACATGGCATTTTTGGGGAAAATTGGTATGCTATAGCCCACGGTTTTGAGGGTAGGTCCAGGGTCCGACCTGTGGGCCGAAAATCAATCGTGGCGAGCTAGGGAGGTTGGGGATCATCCCAGTATTGTTCGTTTAAACGTTTGTGGCCATTAGGGTGGACAAACGGGCAAAACTGCATGAATGAGGTATTTTCAGGCCAAATAAGTGTGGTATAGCCTATGATTTTGGGGGTGGTCCCGGGGTCCGGGCGTGCTATGGGCCAAAAATCGATCGGGGCTTGCCAGGGAGGACGGGGATCATCCAGTGTGGTTCTTTCAAATTTTTGTGGCAATTTGGGTGTATAAACGGGCGAAACGGCGTGAACGGGACATTTTCGGGCCAAATCAGTGTGCTATAACCCACAGTTTTGGGGGTGGCCCCAGGGTCTAGGTGTGCTGTGGGTCAAGAATTGACCAGGGCATGCCAGAGGGGTTGGGGATCATTCCCAGTGTGGTCCGTTTAAATTTTTGTGGCTATTTGGGTGGACAAACAGGCAAAACTGCGCGAACAGGGCATTTACGGGCCAAATCAGTGTGCTATAGCCCACGGTTTCGGGGGTGGGCCTAAGGTTCGGGTGTTCTATAGGCCAAAAATTTATCGAAGAGTGCTTGGGAGGTTAGGGATCATCTTAGTGTGGTCCGTTTAAATATTCGTGGCCAATTGGGTGGACAAATGGGCGACACGGCTTGAACGGGGCATTTTCGAGCTAAATCGATATGCTATAGCCCACGGTTTCTAGGAAAGAATCGGGGTACGAGTGTGTTGTGGGCGGAAAACTAATCGGGGCGTGCCAGGGAGGTTGGGGATCTTCCTAGTGTGGTTCGATAAAATTTTGTTGCCATTTGGGTAGACAAATGGGCAAAACGGTGCGAACGGGGCTTTTTTGGGCCAAATCGGTGTGCTATAGCCCATGGTTTCTGGGGTGGGCCAGGGATCCGAGCGTGCTGAAGGTCGAAAATCAACCGGGGTGTGCCAGGGAGGTTGGGGATCATTCCATTATGTTTTTTTTTAAATTTTTATGGCTATTTGGGTGGACAAAAGGGCTAAACAACGCGAATGGGGCATTTTTAGGCTAAATCGGTGTGCTATAGCCTACGTTTTCAGGGGTGGGCCTAGGGTCCGGGTATGTTGTGGGCTGAAAATCAACTGGGGCTTGCCAGGGTAGTTGGGGATCATCCCAGTATGGTTCATTTAAATTTTTGTGGCCATTTGGGTGGACAACCTGGAAAAACAGCACGAACGGGGCATTTTCAGGCCAAATCGGTGTGCTATAGCACACGGTTTTGGGGGTGTGCTGGGGTTTCGGGCGTGATGTAGGCCAAAAATGGATCGGCGCATAGAAGGGAGGTTGGGGATCGTCCCAGTGTGGTCCGTTTAAATTTTCATGACCATTTGGGTGGACAAATGGGAGAAACGGCTCGAAGGGGGCGTATTTGAGCCAAATCGGTGTGCTATAGCCCTTGGTTTTAGGGGTGGGCCGGGGTTCGAGCGTGCTATGGGCTAAAAATTGACCGAGGTATGCTAGAGAGGTTGGGGATTATTCAGCGTGGTCCGTTTAAATTTTCTTGACTATTTAGGTGGACAAACAGGCAAACCAGCACGAACAGGGAGTTTTCGGGACAAATTGGTGTGCTATAGCCCACGGTTTTAGGGGTAGGTTTGGGGTACGAGCATGCTGTGGGCCAAAAATTGATCAAGGTGTGCCAAGGAGGTTGGGGATCGTCCCAGTGTGATCCGTTTAAATTTTCGTGGCTATTAGGGTGCATTAAAGGGCGAAACAGCATGAACAGGGCATTTTTGGGCCAAATTAGTGGGATATAGCCCATGATGTCGAGGCTGTGCCCGGGGTTCGAGCGTGATGTGGATTGAAAATTTATCGGGGTGTGCCAGTAAGGTTGGGGATCATCCCAGTGTGGTCTGTTTAACTTTTCGTGGTCATTTGGGTGGACAAACGGGCAAAACAGCATGAACGGGACATTTTTCTGCCAAATCGGTGTGTTATAGCCCATGGTTTTGGGGGTAGGCTCGGGGTCTGGGCGTGCTATTGGCCTAAAATCGACCGGGGTATGCCATGGAGGTTGGGGATCGTCCCAATGTGGTTCGTTTAAAATTTTGTGGCCATTTCGGTGGATAAATGAGCAAAATGACGTGAATGGGTTTTTTTAGGCCAAATCGATTTGCTACAGTCCATGATTTCGGGGGTGGACCCAGGGTACGGGCGTGTTGTGTGCCAAAAATTAACTGGGGCATGCTCGGGAGGTTGGGGATGGTTCCAGTGTGGCCTGTTTAAATTTTTGTGGCCATTTGGGTGAATAAATGGGCAAAACGGTGTGAATGGGGCATTTTAAGGACAAATCGCTGTACTATAACCAACAGTTTCGGGGTGGGCCTGGGGTCTGAGCATGCTATGTGCCAAATATTGACCGGGGCATGCCCAAGATATTGGGGATCGTCCCATTGTGGTCTTTAAATTTTCGTGGCCATTTTGGTGGACAAACAGGTGAAACGGTGCGAATGAGGCATTTTCAGGCTAAGTCGGTGTGCTATAGCCCACGTTTCGGGGTTGGGCCCGATGTTCGAGCATGTTGTGGGCTGAAAATCGACCGGTGTGTGACAGGGAGGTTGGGGATCATCCCAGTGTAGTCCGTTTAAATTTTCATGGCCATTTGTGTGGACAAACAGGCAAAATAACGCGAATGGGGCATTTTCGAGCCAAATCGGTGTGCTATACCCTACAGTTTTGGGGTTGGTCCAGGGATCTAGACGTTTTGTGTTTCGTAAATCAACAGGGGAATGCTAGGGCAGTTGGGAATCGTCCCAATATGGTCCGTTTAAATTTTCATGGCCATTAGGGTGGACAAACGGGTGAAACGGCACGAACAGAGCATTATCGAGCAAATCGGTGTGCTATAGCCCACGGTTTTGAGGGTGGGATCAGGGTCTGGGTGTGCTCTAGGCCAAAAATTGATCGGGGCATCCCAGGGAGGTTGGGGATCTTTCCAGTATGGTCTTTTTAAATTTTCGTTTCCATTTGGGTTGACAAATGTGCAAAACGGCGCGAATGGGGCATTTTCAGGCCAAATCATTATGCTATATCCCACGGTTTTAGGGGTGGGCCCATGGTCCAGGTGTGTTGTGGGCCAAAAGTCAATCGGGGTGTGCCACGGAGGTTGGGAATCGTCCCAGTGTTGTCCGTTTAAATTTTTGTGGCCCTTTGGGTGGACAAACATGCAAAACAGCACGAACGTGGCATTTTTAGGGAAAATTGGTGTGCTATAGCCCACGGTTTCGAGGGTGGGTCTAGGGTCTGGCCGAGCTGTGGGTCGAAAATCAACCGGGGCGTGTCAGGGAGGTTGGGGATCATCCTAGTATGGTTCGTTTAATCTGTTGTGGCCATTAGGGTGGATAAACGGGCAAAACTGCGTGAATGGGGTATTTTCAAGCCAAATAAGTGTGCTATAGACTACGATTTTGGGGGTGGTCCCGGGGTCCGAGCGTGCTATGGGCCAAAAATTGATTGGGGCATGCCAGGGAGGACGGGGATCATCCAGTGTGGTTCTTTCAAATTTTTGTGGCAATTTGGGTGGACAAACGGGCGAAACGGCGTGAACGGGGCATTTTCGAGCCAAATCGGTGTGCTATAGCCCACAATTTTTGGGGTGGCCCCAGGGTCTGGGCGTGCTGTGGGTCAAGAATTGACCAGGGGTGCCAGAGGGGTTGGGGATCATTCCCAGTGTGGTCCGTTTAAATTTTTGTGGCATTTGGGTGGACAAACGGGTAAAACTGCGCGAACAGGGCATTTACGGGCCAAATCAGTGTGCTATAGCCCACGGTTTTGGGGGTGGGCCCGAGGTCCTGGTGTGATATGGGCCAAAAATTGATCGAAGAGTGCTTGGGAGGTTAGGGATCATCTCAGTGTGGTTCGTTTAAATATTCGTGGCCAATGGGGTGGTCAAACGGGCGACACAGCTTGAACGGGGCATTTTCGATCTAAATGGGTATGCTATAGCTAATGGTTTCTAGGGAAGAACCGGAGTTTGAGCGTGTTCAGGGCAGAAAACTAATCGGGGCATGCCAGGGAGGTTAGGGATCGTCCTAGTGTGGTTCGATAAAATTTTGTTGCCATTTGGGTAGACAAATGGGCAAAATGGTGCAAATGGGGCTTTTTTGGGACAAATCGGTGTGCAATAGCCCATGGTTTCTAGGGTGGGCCAGGGGTCCGAGCGTGCTGAAGGTCGAAAATCAATTGAGATGTGCCAGGGAGGTTGGGGATCGTTCAATTATGGTTTGTTTTAATTTTTTTGGTTATTTGGGTGGACAAAAGGGCAAAACAACGCGAATAGGGCATTTTTAGGCTAAATCGGTGTGCTATAGCCTACGTTTACGGGGGTGGGCCTAGGGTCCGGGCATGTTGTGGGCTGAAAATCAATCTGGGCATGACAGGGTAGTTGAGGATCATCCCAGTATGGTTCATTTAAATTTCCGTGGCAATTTGGGTGGACAAACAGGCAAAACGGCACGAACGGGGCATTTTCGGGCCAAATCGGTGTGCTATAGTCCACAATTTTAGGGGTGGGCTCGGGGTCCAAGCGTGCTGTAGGCCGAAAATAGATCGGGGCATGGAAGGGAGGTTGGGGATCGTCCCAGTGTGGTCTGTTTAAATTTTCATGACCATTTGGGTGGACAAATGGGAGAAACGGCTCGAAGGGGGCGTATTCGAGCCAAATCGGTGTGCTATAGCCCTTGGTTTTTGGGGCGGGCCTGGGGTTCGAGCGTGCTATGGGCAAAAAATTGACCGAGGCATGCTAGGGAGGTTGGGGATCGTTCAGTATGGTCTGTTTAAATTTTCTTGGCTATTTAGGTGGACAAACGGGCAAAACAGCACGAACAGGAAGTTTTTGGGATAAATTGGTGTGCTATTGCCCACGGTTTTAGGGGTAGGTTCGGTGTCCGAGCATGCCGTGGGCGAAAAATCGATCGAGGTGTGCCAGGGAGGTTGGGATCATCCCAATGTGATCCGTTTAAATTTTCATGGCTATTAGGGTTCACTAACGGGCGAAACAGCGCGAACAGGGCATTTTCGTGCTAAATTGGTCGGATATAGCCTATGATGTCGGGGCTGTGCCCGGGGTTCGAGCGTGCTGTGGATTGAAAATTTATCGAGGCATGCCAGGGAGGTTGGGGATCATCCCAGTGTGGTCCGTTTAACTTTTCGTGGCCACTTGGGTGGACAAACGGGCGAAACACCATGAACGGGGCATTTTCCTGCCAAATCGGTGTGTTATAGCCTATGGTTTTGGGGGTAGGTCCGGGGTCCAGGCGTGCTATTGGCCAAAAATCGACCGGGGTGTGCCATGGAGGTTGGGGATCGTCCCAATGTGGTCCTTTTAAATTTTTGTGGCTATTTGAGTGGACAAACGGGCAAAACGATGTGAACGGGACGTTTTTAGGCCAAATCGGTGTGGTACAGTTAATTATTTAAGGGGTGGACCTGGGGTACGGGCGTGTTGTGTGCGAAAAATTAATCGGGGCATGCTCGGGAGGTTGGGGATGGTCCTAGTGTGGCCTGTTTAAATTTTCGTGGCTATTTGGGTGGACAAATAGGCAAAACGGTGTGAATGGGGCATTTTAAGAACAAATCGGTGTGCTATAACCCACGATTTCGGGAGAGGGCCTGGGGTCCGGGCGTGCTGTGTGCCAAAAATTGATCGGGGGATGCCCAGGATGTTGGGGATTGTCCCATTGTGGTCTTTAAATTTTCGTGGCCATTTGGGTGGACAAACAGGCGAAACGGTGTGAATGGGGCATTTTTCAGGCTAAGTCGGTGTGCTATATCCCACATTTCGGGGTTGGGCCCGGGGTTCGAGCATGTTGTGGGCTGAAAATCGATCGGTGTGTGACGGGGAGGTTGGAGATCATCCTAGTGTAGTCCTTTTAAATTTTCGTGGCAATTTGTGTGGACAAATAGGCAAAATGATGCGAACGGGGCATTTTCAAGCCAAATCGGTGAGCTATACCCCACAGTTTTGGGGTTGGTCCAGGGATCTAGACGTTTTGTGTTTCGAAAATCACCAGGGGCATGCCAGGGAGGTTGGGGATCATCCCAATGTGGTTGGTTTAAATTTTTGTGGCCATTTTGGTGGAAAAACGGGTGAAATGGCACGACATTTATGAGCAAATCGGTGTGCTATAGCCCACAGTTTTGAGGGTGGGATCAGGGTCCGAGTGTGCTCTAGGCCAAAAATTCATTGGGGCGTGCCAGGGAGGTTGTGGATTATTCCAGTATGGTCCTTTTAAATTTTTGTTTCCATTTGGGTGGACAAATGTGCGAAACGGCGCGAATGGGGCATTTTCAAACTAAATCGTTATGCTATATCCCACGGTTTTGGGGGTGGGCCCATGGTCCAAGTGTGCTGTGGGCCAAAAGTCGACCGGGGTGTGCCAAAGAGGTTGGGGATCATCCCAGTGTTGTCCGTTTAACTTTTCGTGGCCCTTTGGGTGGAAAAATATGCAAAACAGCACGAACGTGGCATTTTTGGGGAAAATTGGTGTGCTATAGGCCACGGTTTTGAGGGTGGGCCTAGGGTCCGGCCGAGCTGTGGGCCGAAAATAACGGGGGCATGCCAGGGAGGTTGGGGATCATCCCAGTATGGTTCGTTTAAACTTTTGTGGCCATTAGGGTGGACAAACGGGCAAAACTGCGTGAATGGGGTATTTTCAGGCCAAATAAGTGTGCTATAGCCTACGAATTTTGGGGTGGTCCCAGGGTCCGGGCGTGCTATGGGCCAAAAATTGATCGGGGCATGCCAGGGAGGTTGGGGATCGTCCTAGTATGGTTCGATAAAATTTTGTTTCCATTTGGGTAGACAAATGGGCCAAACGGTGCGAACGGGGCTTTTTTGGGCCAAATCGGTGTGCTATAGCCCATGGTTTATGGGGTGGGCCCGGGGTCCGAGCGTTCTGAAGGTCAAAAATCAATCGGGGTGTGCCAGGGAGGTTGGGGATCATTCTATTATGTTTTTTTTAATTTTTTATGGCTATTTGGGTGGACAAAAGGGCAAAACAATGCGAATGGGTCATTTTTAGGCTAAATCGGTGTGCTATAGCCTGCGTTTTTGGGGGTGGGCCTAGGGTCCGGGCATGTTATGGGATGAAAATCAACCGGGGCATGCCAGGGTAGTTGGGCATCATCCCAGTATAGTTCATTTAAATTTCCGTCGCCATTTGGGTTGACAACCAGGCAAAACAGCACGAACGGGGCATTTTCAGGCTAAATCGGTGTGCTATAGCCCACTGTTTTGTGGGTGGGTCGGGGGTCCGGGCATGCTGTAGGCCAAAAATGGATCGGGGCATGGAAGGGAGGTTGGGGATCGTCCTAGTGTGGTCCGTTTAAATTTTCATGACCATTTGGGCAGACAAATGGGAGAAACGATTTAAAGGGGGCGTATTCGAGCCAAATCGGTGTGCTATAGCCCTTGTTTTTAGGGGTGGCCTCGGGGTTCGAGCGTGATATGGGCCAAAAATTGACCGAGGTGTGCTAGGGAGGTTAGGGATCATTCAGTATGGTCCGTTTAAATTTTCTTGGCTATTTAGGTGGACAAACAGTCAAACTAGCACGAACAGGGAGTTTTCAGGACAAATTGGCGTGCTATAGCCCACGGTTTTAGGGGTAGGTCTTGGGTCCGAGCATGCTGTGGGCCAAAAATTGATCAAGGTGTGCCAGGGAGGTTGGGGATCGTCCCAGTGTGATCCGTTTAAATTTTCGTGGCTATTAGGGTGCACTAACGGGTGAAACAGCGCGAACAGTGCATTTTCAGGCCAAATTAGTGGGATATAGCCCATGATGTCGGGGCTGTGCCCGGGGTTCGAGCGTGCTGTGGATTGAAAATTTATCGGGGTGTGCCAGTGAGGTTGGGGATCATCCCAGTGTGGTCCGTTTAACTTTTCGTGGTCACTTGGGTGGACAAACGGGCGAAACAGCGTGAACGGGATATTTTCCTGCCAAATCGGTGTGTTATAGCCCATAGTTTTGGGGGTAGGCTCGGGGTCTGGGCGTGCTATTGGCCGAAAATCGACCGGGGTATGCCATGGAGGTTGGGGATGGTCCCAATGTGGTCCTTTTAAATTTTTATGGCTATTTGGGTGGACAAACGGGCAAAACGATGTGAACGGGACGTTTTTAGGCCAAATCGGTGTGGTACAGTTAATTATTTAAGGGGTGGACCTGGGGTACGGGCGTGTTGTATGCGAAAAATTAATCGGGGCATGCTCGGGAGGTTGGGGATGGTCCTAGTGTGGCCTGTTTAAATTTTTGTGGCTATTTGGGTGGACAAATAGGCAAAACGGTGTGAATGGGGCATTTTAAGAACAAATCGGTGTGCTATAACCCACGATTTCGGGAGAGGGCCTGGGGTCCGGGCGTGCTGTGTGCCAAAAATTGATCGGGGGATGCCCAGGATGTTGGGGATTGTCCCATTGTGGTCTTTAAATTTTCGTGGCCATTTGGGTGGACAAACAGGCGAAACGGTGTGAATGGGGCATTTTTCAGGCTAAGTCGGTGTGCTATATCCCACATTTCGGGGTTGGGCCCGGGGTTCGAGCATGTTGTGGGCTGAAAATCGATCGGTGTGTGACGGGGAGGTTGGAGATCATCCTAGTGTAGTCCTTTTAAATTTTCGTGGCAATTTGTGTGGACAAATAGGCAAAATGATGCGAACGGGGCATTTTCAAGCCAAATCGGTGAGCTATACCCCACAGTTTTGGGGTTGGTCCAGGGATCTAGACGTTTTGTGTTTCGAAAATCACCAGGGGCATGCCAGGGAGGTTGGGGATCATCCCAATGTGGTTGGTTTAAATTTTTGTGGCCATTTTGGTGGAAAAACGGGTGAAATGGCACGACATTTATGAGCAAATCGGTGTGCTATAGCCCACAGTTTTGAGGGTGGGATCAGGGTCCGAGTGTGCTCTAGGCCAAAAATTCATTGGGGCGTGCCAGGGAGGTTGTGGATTATTCCAGTATGGTCCTTTTAAATTTTTGTTTCCATTTGGGTGGACAAATGTGCGAAACGGCGCGAATGGGGCATTTTCAAACTAAATCGTTATGCTATATCCCACGGTTTTGGGGGTGGGCCCATGGTCCAAGTGTGCTGTGGGCCAAAAGTCGACCGGGGTGTGCCAAAGAGGTTGGGGATCATCCCAGTGTTGTCCGTTTAACTTTTCGTGGCCCTTTGGGTGGAAAAATATGCAAAACAGCACGAACGTGGCATTTTTGGGGAAAATTGGTGTGCTATAGGCCACGGTTTTGAGGGTGGGCCTAGGGTCCGGCCGAGCTGTGGGCCGAAAATAACGGGGGCATGCCAGGGAGGTTGGGGATCATCCCAGTATGGTTCGTTTAAACTTTTGTGGCCATTAGGGTGGACAAACGGGCAAAACTGCGTGAATGGGGTATTTTCAGGCCAAATAAGTGTGCTATAGCCTACGAATTTTGGGGTGGTCCCAGGGTCCGGGCGTGCTATGGGCCAAAAATTGATCGGGGCATGCCAGGGAGGTTGGGGATCGTCCTAGTATGGTTCGATAAAATTTTGTTTCCATTTGGGTAGACAAATGGGCCAAACGGTGCGAACGGGGCTTTTTTGGGCCAAATCGGTGTGCTATAGCCCATGGTTTATGGGGTGGGCCCGGGGTCCGAGCGTTCTGAAGGTCAAAAATCAATCGGGGTGTGCCAGGGAGGTTGGGGATCATTCTATTATGTTTTTTTTAATTTTTTATGGCTATTTGGGTGGACAAAAGGGCAAAACAATGCGAATGGGTCATTTTTAGGCTAAATCGGTGTGCTATAGCCTGCGTTTTTGGGGGTGGGCCTAGGGTCCGGGCATGTTATGGGATGAAAATCAACCGGGGCATGCCAGGGTAGTTGGGCATCATCCCAGTATAGTTCATTTAAATTTCCGTCGCCATTTGGGTTGACAACCAGGCAAAACAGCACGAACGGGGCATTTTCAGGCTAAATCGGTGTGCTATAGCCCACTGTTTTGTGGGTGGGTCGGGGGTCCGGGCATGCTGTAGGCCAAAAATGGATCGGGGCATGGAAGGGAGGTTGGGGATCGTCCTAGTGTGGTCCGTTTAAATTTTCATGACCATTTGGGCAGACAAATGGGAGAAACGATTTAAAGGGGGCGTATTCGAGCCAAATCGGTGTGCTATAGCCCTTGTTTTTAGGGGTGGCCTCGGGGTTCGAGCGTGATATGGGCCAAAAATTGACCGAGGTGTGCTAGGGAGGTTAGGGATCATTCAGTATGGTCCGTTTAAATTTTCTTGGCTATTTAGGTGGACAAACAGTCAAACTAGCACGAACAGGGAGTTTTCAGGACAAATTGGCGTGCTATAGCCCACGGTTTTAGGGGTAGGTCTTGGGTCCGAGCATGCTGTGGGCCAAAAATTGATCAAGGTGTGCCAGGGAGGTTGGGGATCGTCCCAGTGTGATCCGTTTAAATTTTCGTGGCTATTAGGGTGCACTAACGGGTGAAACAGCGCGAACAGTGCATTTTCAGGCCAAATTAGTGGGATATAGCCCATGATGTCGGGGCTGTGCCCGGGGTTCGAGCGTGCTGTGGATTGAAAATTTATCGGGGTGTGCCAGTGAGGTTGGGGATCATCCCAGTGTGGTCCGTTTAACTTTTCGTGGTCACTTGGGTGGACAAACGGGCGAAACAGCGTGAACGGGATATTTTCCTGCCAAATCGGTGTGTTATAGCCCATAGTTTTGGGGGTAGGCTCGGGGTCTGGGCGTGCTATTGGCCGAAAATCGACCGGGGTATGCCATGGAGGTTGGGGATGGTCCCAATGTGGTCCTTTTAAATTTTTATGGCTATTTGGGTGGACAAACGGGCAAAACGATGTGAACGGGACGTTTTTAGGCCAAATCGGTGTGGTACAGTTAATTATTTAAGGGGTGGACCTGGGGTACGGGCGTGTTGTATGCGAAAAATTAATCGGGGCATGCTCGGGAGGTTGGGGATGGTCCTAGTGTGGCCTGTTTAAATTTTTGTGGCTATTTGGGTGGACAAATAGGCAAAACGGTGTGAATGGTGCATTTTAAGAACAAATCGGTGTGCTATAACCCACGGTTTCGGGAGAGGGCCTGGGGTTCGGGCGTGCTGTGTGCCAAAAATTGATTGGGGCATGACCAGGATGTTGGGGATTGTCCCATTGTGGTCTTTAAATTTTCGTGGCCATTTGGGTGGACAAACAGGCGAAACGGTGTGAATGGGGCATTTTTCAGGCTAAGTCGGTGTGCTATATCCCACATTTCGGGGTTGGGCCTGGGGTCCGAGCATGTTGTGGGCTGAAAATCGATCGGTGTATGACGGGGAGGTTGGAGATCATCCTAGTGTAGTCCTTTTAAATTTTTGTGGCAGTTTGTGTGGACAAATAGGCAAAATGATGCGAACGGGGCATTTTCAAGCCAAATCGGTGAGCTATACCCCACAGTTTTGGGGTTGTATCAGAGATCTAGACGTTTTGTATTTTGAAAATCACCAGGGGTATGCCAGGGAGGTTGGGGATCGTCCCAATGTGGTTCATTTAAATTTTCGTGGCCATTTGGGTGGACAAACGGGTAAAACAACACGAACAGAGCATTTTCGAGCAAATTGGTGTGCTATAGCCCACGGTTTTGAGGGTGGGATCAGGGCCCGAGTGTGATCTAGGCCAAAAATTGATCGGGGCGTGCCAGGGAGGTTGGGGATTATTCCAGTATGGTTATTTTAAATTTTCATTTCTATTTGGGTGGACAAATGTACGAAATGGCGCGAATGAGGCATTTTCAGGCAAAATCGTTATGCTATATCCCACGATTTTGGGGGTGGGCCCGTGGTCCAGGTGTGCTGTGGGCCAAAAGTCGATCGGGATATGCCAGGGAGGTTGAAGATCGTCCCAGTGTTGTCCGTTTAAATTTTCGTGGCCCTTTAGGTGGACAAACATGAAAAACAGCGCGAACGTAACATTTTTAGGGAAAATTGGTGTGCTATAGCCCATGGTTTCGAGGGTGGGCCCAGGGTCCGGCCGAGCTGTGGGCCGAAAATCAATCGGGGCGTGCTAGGGAGGTTGGGGATCATCCTAGTATGGTTTTTCTTAAACTTTTGTGGCCATTAGGGTGGACAAATGGGTAAAACTGCATGAATGGGGTATTTTTAGGCCAAATAAGTGTGCTATAGCCTACGATTTTGGGGGTGGTCCCGGGGTCCGGGCGTGCTATGGGCCAAAATCGATCGGAGCATGCCAGGGAGGACGGGGATCATCCAGTGTGGTTCTTTCAAATTTTTGTGGAAATTTGGGTGGATAAACGGGCAAAACGGCGTGAACGGGCCATTTTTGGGCCAAATCGGTGTGCTATAGCCCACAGTTTTGGGGGTGGCCCCAGGGTCTGGGCGTGCTGTGGGTCAAGAAATGACCAGGGCGTGCCAGAGGGGTTGGGGATAATTCCCAGTGTGGTCCGTTTAAATTTTTGTGGCATTTGGGTGGACAAACGGGCAAAACTGCGCGAACAGGGCATTTACGGGCCAAATCAGTGTGCTATAGCCCACGGTTTCGGGGATGGGCCCGAAGTCCGGGTGTGCTATGGGCCAAAATTTGATCGAAGAGTGCTTGGGAGGTTAGGGATCATCTCAGTGTAGTCCGTTTAAATATTCGTGGCCAATTGGGTGGACAAACGGGCGACACGGCTTGAACGGGGCATTTTCGGGCTAAATCGGTATGCTATAGCCCACGATTTTGAGGGAAGAACCGGGGTCCGAGCGTGTTCAGGGTGGAAAACTAATCGGGGCGTGCCAGGGAGGTTGGGGATCGTCCTAGTGTTGTTCGATAAAATTTTTTTGCCATTTTTGTAGGCAAATAGGCAAAATAGTGCGAACAGGGATTTTTTGGGCCAAATCGGTGTGCTATAGCCCATGGTTTCTGGGCTGGGCCAGGGGTCCGAGCATGCTGAAGGTCGAAAATCAACCGGGGTATGCCAGTGAGGTTGGGGATCATTCCATTATGGTTTGTTTTAATTTTTATGGCTATTTGGGTGGACAAAAGGGCAAAACAACGCGAATGGGGCATTTTAAAGCTAAATCGGTGTGCTATAGCCTACGTTTACGGGGGTGGGCCTAGGCTCTGGGCATGTCGTGTGCTGAAAATCAACCGGGGCATGCCAGAGTAGTTGGGGATCGTTCCAGTATGGTTCATTTAAATTTTTGTGGCCATTTGGGTGGAGAAACAGGCAAACCGGCACGAACGGGGCATTTTCAGGCCAAATCGATGCGCTATAGCCTACAAATTTTAGGGGTGGGCCCGGGGTTCGGGCGTGCTTTAGGCTAAAAATGGATCGGGGCATGGAAGGGAGGTTGGGGATCATCCCAGTGTGGTCCGTTTAAATTTTCATGACCATTTGGGTGGACAAATGGGAGAAACGACTCGAAGGGGGCGTATTCGAGCCAAATCGGAATGCTATAGCCCTTGGTTTTTGGGTTGGGCAGAGGTTCGAGCATGCTATGGGCCAAAAATTTATCGAGGCATGCTAGGGAGGTTGGGGATCGTTTTGTATGGTCCGTTTAAATTTTCTTGGCTATTTAGGTGGATAAACGGGCAAAACAGCACGAACAGGAAGTTTTTGGGATAAATTGGTGTGCTATTGCCCACGGTTTTAGAGGTAGGTCCGGGGTCAGAGCATGCTGTGGGCCAAAAATCGTTAGAGGTGTGCCAGGGAGATTGGGGATCGTCCCAGTGTGATCCATTTAAATTTTCGTGGCTATTAGGGTTCACTAACGGGCGAAACAGCGCGAACAGGGCATTTTCAGGCCAAATTGGTAGGATATAGTCCATGATGTCGGGGCTGTGCCCGGGGTTCGAGCGTACTGTGGATTGAAAATTTATCGGGGCATGCCAGGGAGGTTGGGGATCATCCCAGTGTGGTCCGTTTAACTTTTCGTGGCCATTTGGGTGGACAAACGGGCAAAACAGCATGAACGGGGCATTTTCCTGCCAAATCGGTGTGTTGTAGCCTATGGTTTTGGGGGTAGGCTCGGGGTCCGGGCGTGCTATTGGCCAAAAATCGACTGGGGTGTGCCATGGAGGTTGGGGATCGTCCCAATGTGGTCCGTTTAAATTTTTGTGGCTATTTGGGTGGACAAACGGGCGAAATGGCATGAACGGGATGTTTTTAGGCCAAATCGGTGTGGTACAGTCCATTATTTCGGGGGTGGACCCGGGGTACGGGCGTTTTGTGTGCCAAAAATTAATCGGGGCAAGCTCGGGAGGTTGGGGATGGTCTTAGTGTGGCCTGTTTAAATTTTCGTGGCTATTTGGGTGGACAAATGGGAAAACGGTATGAATGGGGCATTTTAAGAACAAATCGGTGTGCTATAACCCACGGTTTCGGGGGTGGGCCTGGGGTCCGGGCGTGCTGTGTGTCTAAAATTGACCGGGGTATGCCCAGGATATTGGGGATCGTCCCATTGTGGTCTTTAAATTTTGGTGGCCATTTGGATGGACAAACAGGCAAAACGGTGTGAATGGGGCATTTTCAGGCTAAGTCGGTGTGCTATATCCCACGTTTCGGGGTTGGGCCCAGGGTCCGAGCATGTTGTGGGCTGAAAATCGACCAGTGTATGACAGGGAGGTTGGGGATTATCCCAGTGTAGTCCGTTCAAATTTTCGTTTCCATTTGTGTGGACAAACAGGCAAAATGACGCGAACGGGGCATTTTTGAGCCAAATCGGTGTGCTATACCCCACAGTTTTGGGGTTGATCCAGGGATCTAGACGTTTTTCATTTCAAAAATCACCAGGGGCATGCCAGGGAGGTTGGGGATCATCCCAATGTGGTTTGTTTAAATTTTTGTGGCCATTTGGGTGGACAAACGGGCGAAACGGCACGGACAGAGCATTTTCGAGCAAATCGGTGTGCTATAGCCCACGGTTTTGAGGGTGGGATCAGGGTCAGGGTGTGCTCTAGGCCAAAAATTGATCGGGGCGTGCTAGGGAGGTTAGGGATTATTATAGTATGGTCCTTTTAAATTTTTGTTTCCATTTGGGTGGACAAATGTGCTAAACGGCGCGAATGAGATATTTTCAAACCAAATCGTTATGCTATATCCCACGGTTTTGGGGGTGAGCCCATGGTCCAGGTGTACTGTGGGCTAAAAGTCGATTGGGGTGTGCCAGGGAGGTTGGGGATCGTCCCAGTGTTGTTCGTTTAAATTTTTGTGGCCCTTTGGGTGGACAAATATGCAAAACAGCACGAACATTGCATTTTTGGGAAAAATTGGTGTGCTATAGCCCACGGTTTCTAGGGTGGGCCCAGGGTCCGGCCGAGCTGTGGGTCGAAAATCAACCGGGGCATGCTAGGGAGGTTGGGGATCATCTTAGTATGGTTCGTTTAAACTTTTGTGGCCATTAGGGTGGACAAACGGGCAAAACTGCGTGAATGGGGTATTTTCAGGCCAAATAAGTGTGCTACAGCCTACGATTTTGGGGTGGGTCCCAGGATCCGGGCGTGCTATGGTCCAAAAATCGATTGGGGCATGCCAGGGAGATCGAGGATCATCCAGTGTGGTTCTTTCAAAATTTTGTGGCAATTTGGGTGGACAAACGAGCGAAACGGCGTGAATGGGGCATTTTCAGGCCAAATCGGTGTGCTATAGCCCACAGTTTTAGGGGTGGCCCCAGGGTCTGGGCGTGCTGTGGGTCAAAAATTGACCAGGGCATGCCAGAGGGGTTAGGGATAATTCCCAGTGCAGTCTGTTTAAATTTTTGTTGCTATTTGGGTGGACTAACGGGCAAAACTGAGCGAACAGGGCATTTACGGGCCAAATCAGTATGCTATAGCCCACAGTTTCGGGGGTGGGCCCGAGGTTCGGGTGTGCTATGGGCCAAAAATTGATCGAAGAGTGCTTGGGAGGTTAAGGATCATCTCAGTGTGGTCTGTTTAAATATTCGTGGCCAATTGGGTGGACAAACGGGCGACATGGCTTGAACGGGGCATTTTCGATCTAAATCGGTATGCTATAGTCCACGGTTTCTAGGGAAGAACCGGGGTCCAAGCATGTTGTGGGCCGAAAACTAATCGGGGCATGCCAGGGAGGTTGGGGATCGTCCTAGTGTGGTTCGATAAAATTTTCTTGCCATTTGGGTAGACAAATGGACAAAACAGTGCGAACGGGGCTTTTTTGGGCCAAATCGGTGTGCTATATAGCCCATGGTTTTTGTGGTGGGCCAGGGGTCCGAGCGTGCTGAAGGTCGAAAATCAATCGGGGTGTTCCAGGAGGTTGGGGATCGTTCTATTATGGTTTGTTTTAATTTTTATGGCTATTTGGGTGGACAAAAGGGCAAAACAATGCAAATGGGGTATTTTTAGGCTAAATCAGTGTGCTATAACCTACGTTTACGAGGGTGGTCCTAGGGTTCTGGCATGTTGTGGGCTGAAAATCAACCGGGGCATGCCAGGGTAGTTGGGGATCATCCCAGTATAGTTCATTTAAATTTCCGTCGCCATTTGGGTGGACAAACAGGCAAAACGGCACAAACGGGGCATTTTCAGGCCAAATCGGTGTGCTATATAGCCCACGATTTTGAGGGTGGGCCCGAGGTTCGGGCATGCTGTAGGCCGAAAATGGATCGGGGCATTGAAGGGAGGTTGGGGATCGTCCCAGTGTGGTCCGTTTAAATTTTCATGACCATTTGGGTGGACAAATGGGAGAAACGGCTCAAAGGGGGCGTATTCGAGCCAAATCGGTGTGCTATAGCCCTTGTTTTTTGGGGTGGGCTCGGGGTTTGAGCGTGGGACAAAAATTAACCGAGGCATGCTAGGGAGGTTGGGGATTGTTCAGTATGGTCCGTTTAAATTTTCTTGGCTATTTAGGTGGACAAATGGGCAAAACAGCACAAACAGGGAGTTTTCGAGATTAATTGGTGTGCTATTGCCCACGGTTTTAGGGGTAGGTCCGGGGTCCGAGCATGCTGTGGGTCAAAAATTGATCGAGGAGTGCCAGGGAGGTTGGGGATCGTCCCAGTGTGATCCGTTTAAATTTTCATGGCTATTAGGGTGCACTAACGGGTGAAACAGCGCGAACAGGGCATTTTTGGGCCAAATTAGTGGGATATAGCCCATGATGTCAGGGCTGTGCTCGGGGTTCGAGCGTGTTGTGGATTGAAAATATATCGGGGAATGCCAGGGAGGTTAGGGATCATCCCAGTGTGGTCCGTTTAGCTTTTCGTGTCCATTTGGGTGGACAAACGGGCAAAACAGCGTGAACGGGGCATTTTCCTGCCAAATCGTTGTGTTATAGCCTATGGTTTTGGGGGTAGGCCCAGGGTCCGGGCTTGCTATTGGCCGAAAATTGACCGGGTGTGCCATGGAGGTTGGGAATCATCCCAATGTGGTCTGTTTAAATTTTTGTGGCTATTTAGGTGGACAAACGGGCGAAACGGCGTGAACGGGACGTTTTTAGGACAAATCGATGTGCTACAGTCCATGATTTCGGGGGTGGACCCGGGGTACGGGCGTGTTGTGTGCCAAAAATTAATTGGGGCATGCTTGGGAGGTTGGGGATGGTCCCAGTGTGGCCTGTTTAAATTTTCGTGGCTATTTGGGTTGACAAATGGGCAAAACAGTGTGAGTGGGGCATTTTTAGAACAAATCGGTGTGCTATAACCTTCGATTTCGGGGGTGGGCCTAGGGTCCAGACGTTCTGTGTGCCAAAAATTGACCAGGGTATGCCCAGGATGTTGGGGATCGTCCCATTGTGGTCTTTAAATTTTCGTGGCCATTTGGGTAGACAACTAGGCAAAACGGTGCGAATGGGGCATTTTCAGGCTATGTCGGTGTGCTATATCCCATATTTCGGGGTTGGACTCGAGGTCCGAGCATGTTGTGGGCTGACAATCGATGGGTGTGTGACAGGGAGGTTGGGGATCATCCCAGTGTAGTCCGTTTAAATTTTCGTGGCTATTTGTGTGGACAAACAGGCAAAATGATGCGAACGGGGCATTTTCCAGCCAAATTGGTGTGCTATACCCCATAGTTTTGGGTTTGGTCCAGGGATCTAGATGTTTTGTGTTTCAAAAATCACTAGGGGTATGCCAAGGAGGTTGGGGATCATCCTAATGTGGTTCGTTTAAATTTTCGTGGCCATTTGGGTGGACAAACGGGCGAAACGGCACGAATAGAGCATTTTTGAGAAAATCGGTGTGCTATAGCCCGCGGTTTTGAGGGTGGGATCAGGGTCTGGGTATGCTCTAGGCCAAAAATTGATCGGGCCATGCTAGGGAGGTTGGGGATCTTTCCAGTATGGTCCTTTTAATTTTTTTTCCATTTGGGTGGACAAATAGGCAAAACGGCGCGATGGGGCATTTTCAGGCCAATCGTTATGCTATATCTCACGGTTTTGGGGGTGGGCCCATGGTCCAGGCGTGCTGTAGGCCAAAAGTTGATCGGGGTGTGCCAGGGAGGTTGGGAATCGTCCCAGTGTTGTCTGTTTAAATTTTCATGGCCTTTTGGGTGGACAAACATGCAAAACAGCACGAACGTGGACGTGGCAGTTTTGGGGAAAATTGGTGTTCCAGCCCATGATTTTGAGGGTGGTCCCAGGGTCCGGCCGAGCTGTGGGCTGAAAATCAATCGGGACGTGCCAGGGAGGTTGGGGATCATCCCAGTATGGTTTGTTTAAACTTTTGTGGCCATTAGGGTGGACAAACGGGCAAAACTGCATGAATGGGGTATTTTCAGGCAAAATAAGTGTGCTATAGCCTACGATTTTGGGGGTGGTCCCGGGGTCCGGGCGTGCTATGGGCCAAAAATTGATCGGGGCATGCCAGGAGGACGGGGATCGTCCAGTGTGGTCCGTTTAAATTTTCATGACCATTTGGGTGGACAAATGGGAGAAACGGCTCGAAGTGGGCGTATTCGAGCCAAATCGGTGTGCTATAGCCCGCGGTTTTGAGGGTGGGATCAGGGTCTGGGTATGCTCTAGGCCAAAAATTGATCGGGGCATTCTAGGGAGGTTGGGGATCTTTCCAGTATGGTCCTTTTAATTTTTTTTTCCATTTGGGTGGACAAATAGGCAAAACGGCGCGAATGGGGCATTTTCAGGCCAAATCGGTGTGCTATAGCCCACGATTTTGGGGGTGAGCCCGGGGTTCGAGCGTGCTGTAGGCCAAAAATGGATCGGGGCATGGAAGGGAGGTTGGGATCGTCCCAGTGTGGTCTGTTTAAATTTTCATGACTATTTGGGTGGACAAATGCGAGAAACGGCTCGAAGGGGGCGTATTCGAGCCAAATTGGTGTGCTATAGTCCTTGGTTTTTGGGGTGGGCTGGAGATTCGGGCATACAGTAGGCCAAAAATTGATAGGGGCATGACAGGGATGTTCGGGATCATCCCAGTGTGGTCCATTTAAGTTTTTGTGGCTATTTGGGTGGACAAATGAGCAGAACGACGCAAAAGGGGCATTTTTGGGCAAAATCGGTATGCTATTGCCCACAGTTTCAAGGTTGGGCCCGGGGTCCGAGTGTGCTGTGGGCCAAAAATCGACCATGGCATGCCAGGGAGGTCGGGGATTATCCTAGTGCGGTTCGTTTAATTTTTTGTGACTATTTGGGTGGATAAATGGGCGAAACAGAGCGAACGGGGCATTTTGGGCCAAATCATTGTGCTATAGCCCATGGTTTGCGGGTGGTCTCTAGGCGTGTTGTAGGCTAAAAACTATCTAGGGCATGCCAGGGAGGTTGGGGATCATCCTAGTGTAGTTTCTTTAAATTTTTATGGCCATTTAGGTGGACAAACGGATGAAACGGTGCGAACGGGGCATTTTTGAGCCAAATCGGTGTGCTATAGCCCACGTTTTTGTGGGTGGGATCGGGGTTCGGGCGTGCTGTGGGCTGAAAATTGATTGAGGCATGTAGGGAGGTTGGGGATCATCCCAGTGTAGTCCGTTTAAATTTTCGTGTCCATTTGGGTGGAAAAATAAGCAAAACAGCACGAATATGGCATTTTCAGACCAAATTAGTGTACTATAGCCTATGGTTTTAGGAGTGGGCCCGTGGTCCGGGCGGGCAGTGGGTCTTAAATTGATTGGGATGTGCCAGGGAGGTTGAGGATTATCTTAGTGTGGTTTATTTAAATTTTATGGACATTTGGGTTGACAAATGGGCAAAACAACGTGAACGAGTTATTTTTGGGCCAAGTAGGTGTGCTATAGCCCACGGTTTTGGGGGTGGGCCTGGGGTTTTAACGTGCTTTAGGCTAAAAATCAGTCGAGGCGTGCCATGGAGGTTGGGGATCATCCCAGTGTGGTCCATTTAATTTTTTATGGCCATTTGGGTGGATAAACGGATGAAATAATGTGAATAGGGCATTTTTAGGCCAAATCGATCTGCTAAAGCCCACGGTTTTGGGGGTGGGCCCAGGGTCTGAGCGTGCTGTGGATCGAAAATTGATCGGGACATGCTAGGGAAGTTGGGGATCATCCCAGAATGGTCTTTTTAAATTTTTGTGGCTATTTTTATGGACAAACGGGATAAACGGCGCGAACGGGGTATTTTCAGGCCAAATCGGTGTGCTATAGCCCATGGTTTCGGGGGTGGGTCCTGGGTTCGAGCGTGCTGTGGGATAAAAATAGATCGAAGTATGCAAGGGAGGTTGGGGATCGTCCCAGTGTGGTTCGTTTAAATTTTTGTGGACATTTAGATGGACAAACAAGCATAATGGTACAGACGGGGCATTTTTGGTCCAAATTGGTGTGCTATAGCCCATGGTTTTGGGGGTGGTCTCGGGGTCAGGGTGTGTAGAGTGCCAAAAATTGACTGGGGCGTGCCAGGGAGGTTGGCGATCATCCCAGTGTGGTTCATTTAAATTTTCGTAGCTATTTGGGAGGACAAACAGACAAAACGGCCTGAACAGGACATTTTTGGGCCAAATCAGTGTGCTATAGCCCTCGATTTTGGGGGTGGGCCTAGGATCCCGGCGTGCTGTAGGTCAAAAATCAAGAGGAGCATGTCAGGGAGGTTGGGGATTTTCCTAGTATGAGCGGGACCATTTGGCTGGTCAAACGGGCAAAACGACGCTAACGGGGCATTTTGAGGCCAAATTGGTGTGCTATAGCCCATGGTTGCGAGGGTGGGCCCGAGGTCTATGGGTTTTGTGGTCTGAAAATCGACCTAGGCATGCCAAGGAGGCTGGAAAGTGTCTTAGTGTTTCCTATTTATGTGGGCGGGGCCATTTGGTTTTTCAAACAGGCAAAATGATGTGAACGGGCCATTTTGGGGATAAATCGTTGTTCTATAGCCCACGATTTTGAGGTGGGCCCGGGGTCTGGGGGTGTCATGGGCTGAAAATTGACCTGGGCATGCCAGGGAGGATGGGGAGCGTCCTAGTGTTTCCCTTTTATGTGAGCGGGATCATTTGATTGGTCAAACGGGTGAAACAATGCGAATGGGGCATTTTGGGGCCAAATTGAAATACTATACCCCACGGTTCCAAGGGTGGCCCCAGGTTTTGGGGCTTTCGTGGGCGAAAATTCAACCTGGGCATGCCAGAAAGGCTAGGGAGCATCCTAGTATTACCCATTTGTATGGGCGAGGCCATTTGGTTGGTCAAATGGGTGAAATAACGTGAACGAGGCATTTTGGGTCTAAATCGGTGTGCTTAGCCCACAATTTCGAGGGTGGTCCCAGGGTTCGGGGGTGACATGGGCCAAAAATCAACTTGGATGTTCCAGGGAGGATGGGAGCGTCCTAGTGTTGCCCGTTTGTGTGGGCGGGGCCTTTTGATTAGTCAAACGGGCGCAACAGTGCGAACGGAGCATTTAGGGGCCAAATCGGCATGTTATAGATCACAGTTCCAGGGGTGGGCCCGGGGTCTGGTGGTGTCGTAGGATAAAAATTGACCTGGACATGCCAGTGAGGATGGGGAGCATCCTAGTGTTGCCCGTTTGTGTAGGAGGGGTCATTTGGTTGGTCAAACGGGCAAAACAGCATAAATGGGGCATTTTAGGGCTAATTCGGTGTGCTGTAGCATGCGGTCTGGGGGGGGGGGGGGGGGCCGGGGATCCGGGGGGGCCGTTGGCTGAAAATCGACCTGGGCATACCAGGGAGGTAAGAGAGCATCCTAGCGTTGCACTCTTGTATGGGTGGGGCTATTTGTTTGGTCAAATAGGCAAAACGGTGCGAATGGGGCATTTTGTGGCTATATTAGTGTGCTATACCCTACGGTTCCGCTAGTGGGATCGGGGTTCGGGGGTGCCATTAGGCCAAAAATCGATCTGGGCGTGGCAAGGAGGCTGGGGAGCATCCTAGTGTTTTCCGCTTGTGTGGGAAGGTCTGTTTGGTTGGTCAAACGGGCGTAATGGGGTGAATAGGGCATTTTAGGGGCAAATTAATGAGTTATAGCCCACGGTTTTGGGGTGGGCCCGAGTCTGGGGGAGTTGTGGGCCAAAAAATAATGTGGGCATGCCAGGGAGGCTAGGGAGCATCCTAGTATTGCCCGTTTATGTGGGCGTGGCTATTTGGTTGGTCAAATGGGTGAAACACACGAATGGGGCATTTTGGGGCCAAATCGGTGTGTTATAGCCCACGATTCCTGGGGTGGGCTCGGGGTCCGGGGTTGTCATTGGTCGAATAATGACCTGGGCGTGTCAGGGAGTGTGGGGTGCTTCGTAGTGTTTCCCGTTTGTGTGGACGGGCCATTTGGTTGGTCAAACTGGAGAAACGGCCCTAATGGGGCATTTTGGAGCCAAATCAGTGCGTAGTAGCCCACTTTCCGAGGGTGGGCCTGGGTCCGGGGATGTCGTGGGCCAAAAATCGACTCGGGCCTACCAGGGATGCTGGGGAGCATCTTAGTGTTACCCGTGAGTGTGGGAGGGGCCATTTGTTTGACCAAACGGGAAAAACGGCATGAACGGGGTATTTTGGGGCTAAATCAGTGTGCTATAACCCATAGTTTTAGGGGTGGGCTCGGGGTTCGGCGATGTCGTGGGCCAAAAATTGACCTGGGCTTGCTAGTGAGGCTGGAGAGCATCTTAGTATTGCCTATTTGTGTGGGCGGGGCCATTTGGGTTGTCAAATGGGTGAAACGGTGCGAATGGGGCATTTTGGGGCCAAATCGATGTTCTATAGCCCACGGTTCTGACGGTGGGCCAGGTGTCCGAGGGTTTCGTGTGCCATAAATGGACCTTGATGTGCCAAGGAGGCTTAGGAGCAACCTAGTATTTCCTGTTTGTGTGGGTGGGGCCATTTGTCGATGAGCTATAACCCACGGTTTTGGGGTTGTGTTTGAGGTCCGAGTTGTCGGGGGCCAAAAATTGACCTGGGCATACCTGGGAGGCTGGAGAGCATCCTAGTGTTTCCCGTTTATGTGGGCGAGACTATTTGGTGGGTCAAATGAATAAAACATGCGAACGGGGCATTTTAGGCCAAATCAGTGTGCTATAGCCGATGGTTTCGGGGGTGGGCCAGGGGTCCGGGAGTTCCATGGGTCAAAAATCTACCTGGGCGTGCCAGGGAAGCTGGAGAGCATGCTAGTGTTGGCTGTTTTTGTGGGAGGGGCCATTTGGCTTGTCAAACGGGAAAAATGGTGTGAATAGGGAAATTGTAGGCTAAATCGATGTGCTATAGCCCACGTTTCCAGGGGTGGGCCCGGGTCCAGGAGTGTCGTGGGCCGAGAATCATCCTGGGCATGCCAGGGATGTTGGGGAACCTCCTAGTATTTCCTGTTTGTGTAGGCGGGGCCATTTGGCTGGTCAAACAAGCGAAATAGTGCTAACGGGGCATTTTGGGGCTATATCAGTGTGCTATAGCCCACGGTTTTTAAGGTGGGCCTGGGGATCAAAGGTACCGTGGTACAAAAATTGATCTGGGCATGCCAGGGAGGTTGGGGATCATCTTAGTGTGGTCTGTTTAAATTTTTGTGGCTATTTGTGTGGACAAATAAGCGAAACGGTGTGAACGGGGCATTTTTTGGCATAATCGATGTGCTATAGCCCACAGTTTTGGGGGTAGGACCAGGTTCTGATGTTCTGTGTGTTGAAAATTGACCGGGGCATGCCAGGGAAGTTGAAGATTATCCCAGTGTGGTTCGTTTAAATTTTTGTGGCTATTTGGGTGGACAAACGAGTGAAATTGCGCGAACGGGACATTTTCGGGCATAGTCGATGTGGTATAGCCCACGGTTTTGGGGGTGGGACCAGGTCGACGTGCTGTGGGCCAAAAATCGACTGGGGCATGCCAGGGAATTAGGGATCGTCCCAGTGTAGTCCGTTTAAATTTTTGTGGCCATTTGGGTTGATAAATGGGCAAAACGAGCGAACGAGGCATGAACGAGGCATTTTTGTGAAAATCAACTGGGACGTGCCAGGGAGGTTGGCCATTTGGTTTGACAAACGAGTGAAACGACATGATCGAGGCATTTTTATGCCAAATCGGTGTGCTATAGCCTACGGTTTGTGGGCCCAGGGTCCAGGTTTTTTGTGCACTAAAAATTGATCGAGGCATGCCAGGAAGGTTGGGGATCGTCCTAGTATGGTCCGTTCAAATTTTTGTCACCATTTGGGTCGACAAACGGGCGAAACGGCATGAATGAGGCACTTTTAGGAAAAATTATTTTGCTATAGCCTGCGGGTTTGGGGGTGGGCCTAGGGTTCGGGCGTGGTGTGGGCCTGAAATTAACTAGGGCATGCCAGGGAGGCTAGGAATCATCCCATTATGCTCCGTATAAATTTTTGTGGCTATTTCGGTGGACAAACAGGTGAAACAGCACGAACGGGTCATTTTCGGGCTAAACCAGTGTACTATAGCTCACGGCATTAGGTGTGGGCCAGGGGTCCGACGTACTGTGGGCTAAAAATCAATCGGGGCATGCAAGGGAGGTTGGGGATCATCCCAGTGTGGTCCGTTTAAATTTTCGTGGCCATTTTGGTGGACAAACGAGCAAAACGGCATGAATAGGGTATTTTAGGGCATAATCGATGTGCTATAGCCTACGATTTTGGAGGTGGGACCAGGGTCCGGTGTGCTGTTGGCCAAAAATAGACCGGGGATTTCCACTAAAGTTGGGATCATCCCAGTGTAGTTCGTTTAAATTTTTATGGTCATTTGGGTGTACAAACGGGCGAAACGGCGGTAACGGGGTATTTTTGGGCCAAATCAGTGTGCTATTGCCCATGATTTTAGGGGTGGGCCCGATGTCCGATGTGCTGTGGGCCAAAAATCAATTGGGGCATGCCAAGGAGGTTGGGGATCGTCCCAGCATGGTCTGTTTAATTTTTCGTGGCTATTTGGGTGGACAAACGGGCAAAACGGCATGAACGGGGCATTTTTGGGCCAAATCAATGTGCTATAGCCAACGGTTTCGAGAGTGGGACCAGGTTCCAGTGTTCTGTTGGTTGAAAAGCAAATTTGCCATGCCAAGGAGATCAGGGATCATCCCAGTATAGCCCATTTAAATTTTTGTGGCTATTTGGCTAAACAAACGGGGAAGCATCGTAAACGGGGAATTTTTAAGCAAATCGGTGTGCTATAGCCCATGGTTTTAGGGGTGGGCCTGGGGTACGGGCGTGTTGTTGGCCGAAAATTGATAGGGGCATTAGAGGAAGGATGGGGATCATCCCAGTGTGGCCCATTTTAATGTTCTTGGCCATTTGGATGGACAAACGGGCAAAACGGTGTGAACAGGGCATTTTCGGGCCAAACAGGGAGTCTTGTGGGCCAAAAATTTATCGAGGTGTGCCATGGAGGATGGGGATAGTCCAAGTATGGTCCGTTTAAATTTTTATGGCCATTTGGGTGGACAAACGGGTGATACGGTGCGAACGGGGCGCTGTCGATCAAAATCGGTCTGCTATAGCCTATGATTTTTGGGGTGGGCCCGGGGTCCGAGCATTGTGTAGAACAAAAATCAATTGGGGCATGCCAGGGAGGTTGGGGATCATCCTAGTGTGCTCTTTCTAAATTTTTGTGGCCATTTGGGAGGACAAACGGGCAAAACGGCACGAACAAGGCATTTTTAGGCTAAATCGATGTGCTATAGCCCACATTTTGGGTGTGGGCCCAAGGTCCAGTGTGCTGTGGGTCGATAATCAATTGGGTCATGCCAGAGAGGTTGGTGATCATCCCAGTATGGTTTGTTTAAATATTTGTGGCCATTTGGGTAGACAAACAGGTGAAATGACACGAATGGGACATTTTGGGGCCAAATCTATGTGCTATAGCCCTCGATTTTATGGGTGGGACTAGGGTCCTGCGTGCTGTGGGCCAAAAATCAACCTGGGCGAGACAGGGAGGTTGTGGATCATCCTAGTGTAGTCCATTTAAATTTGTGTGGCTATTTGGGACGGTTCAAACAGGGCATTTTTGGGCCAAATTGGTGTGCTATAGTCCACGTTTTAGGGGGTGGACCTGGGGACTAGCATATTGTGGGCCAAAAATTAATCGGGGCATGCCAAGGATATTGGGAATCATCCCAGTGTGGTATGTTTAAATTTTTATGGCCATTTGGGTGGACAAACGGACGAAATAGCACGAATGGGGCATTTTTGGGTCAAATCGATGTGCAATAGCCCACGGTTTTGGGGATGGGCTCGGGGTTCAGCGTGCTATAAGACAAAAATTGATGGGGGCTTTCTAGGGAGGTTTGGGATTATCCCAGTTTGGTCTGTTTAAATTTTTGTGGCCATTTGGGTGGACAAACGGGCAAAACAACGCGAACGGGGCATTTTTGGGGCTAAATCGATGTGATATAGCCCATGATTTTAGGGGTGGGACCAGGGTCTAGTGTGATGTAGGATGAAAATTGATCGGGGTGTGCCGGGGAGGTTAGGGATCATCCTAGTGTGGTCCGTTTAAATTTTCGTGGCCATTTGGATGGACAAACATGCGAAACAGTGCGATCGGTGCATTTTTAGGCTAAATCAGTGTGCTAAGTTTGTCTTGCCAGGGCCATTTGATTAGTCAAATGGTTGAAACAGAATGAACAGGGTATTTTAGGGCAAAGTCAGTGTGCTATAGCCCACGGTTCTAGGGTGGGACCAGGGCTAAAAATTGTCCTGGGCATGCCAGAGAGGATGGTGAGTGTCCTTATGTTGCCCATTTATGTGGGCAGGCCCATTTGGTTGGTCAAACGGGTAAAATAGCACGAACAGGGCATTTTGGGGCCAAATCGGTGTGCTATGGCAAGCGGTTCAGGGGGGTCGAGGTTCGGGGGGTGCCGTGGGCCAAAAATTGACCTGGTCATGCCAGGGAGTTTGGAGAGCATCCTAGTGTTCCCCGTTTGGGTAGGCGGGGCTATTTGGTTGGTCAAATGGGTGAAATGGGAAACGAGGCATTTTTGGGCCAAATTGGTGTGCTATAACCCACGGTTCTGGGGTGGACCCGAGGTCCAAGGGTGTCGTGGGCTGAAAATCAACCTAGGCATGCCAGGGAGGCTGGGGAGCGTCCTAGTATTGCGCGTGTGTGTGGCAGGTGCCATTTAGTTGGTCAAATGAGCAAAACGGCGCAAACGGGGCATTTTAGGGCTAAATCGGTGTGCTATAGACCATAGTTCCAAGGGTGGGCTGGGGGTTCGGGGGTAAGTGGGTCAAAAATTGACCTGGGCATGCCAGAGAGGTTGGGGAACATTCTAATGTCATCCGTTTGTGTGGAAAGGCCATTTGGTTGGTCAAATAGGCGAAAACTATGCGAATAGGGCATTTCGGTACCAAATCAGTGTGCTATAGCCCACGTATTTTGGGGTGGACCTGGGGTCCGGGGGTGTCGGCCAAAAATTAATCGGGGCATGCCAAGGAGGCTGGGGAGTATCTTAGTATTGCCCGTTTATGTGGGCGGGGCCATTTGGTTGGTAAATTGGGCGAAACGGCGAATGGGGCATATTTCGGCCAAATTGGTGTGTTATAGCCCACAGTTCTGGGATAAGCCCGAGGTTCGGGGGAGCCGTGGTCCAAATATCAACCTGGGTATTCTAGGGAGACCGGGGAGTATCCTATGTTGTCCATTTGTGTTTGTGGGGACATTTGATTGGTCTCACAGGCAAAACGGAGCGAACGGGGCATTTTGGGGCCTAATCAGTGTGCTATAGCCCACGATTTTAGGGGTGGGCCTAGGGTCTAGGTGTACCATGGGCTAAAAATTGACCTGGATGTGCCAAGAAGGCTATAAGCATCCTAGTTTTGCCTGGTTGTATGGGCAGGGCCATTTGGTTGGTCAAACGGGAGAAATAGCGCGAACGGGGCATTTTGGGGCTAAATTGGTATGCTATAGCCCATGGTTCTGGGGGTGGTCCAAGGGTTCGGGGATGCCACGAGCTAATAATCGACCTGGCATGCCAGGAAGGCTGGGGAGCATCCTATTGTTGCCCATTTATATGGACGAGGCCCTTTGGTTTGTCAAACGGGTAAAACAACATGAATGAGGCATTTTGAGGCCAAATCGGTGTGCTAAAGCCTATGGTTCCAGGGGTGAGCCTGGGGTCCGTCGCTTCTGTGGGCCAAAAATCAAACTGGGCGTGCCAGGGATGCTAGGAAGCATCCTAGTATTACCCGTTAGTGTGGGCGTGTCCATTTGGTTGGTTAAACGGGCATAACGACGCAAATGGGTCATTTTAAGGTCAAATTGATGTGCAATTTCCCATGGTTTTGGGGTGGGCCTAGGGTCCGAGGCTGCCGTAGGCAAAAAAATTATCTAGGCATGCCAGGGAGGCTGGGAAGCATCTTAGTGTTGCCTGTTTGTGTAGGCGGGGCCATTTGGTTGGTCAAACGGACAAAATAGGGTGAACGTGGCATTTAGGGGATAAATTGGTGTGGTATAGCCCACGGTTCTGAGGGTGGGGCCGGGGTACGGGGGTGCCATGGGTTAAAAATTAACCAGGGCATGCTAAGAAGGCTGGGGAGCATCCTAGTGTTTCTCGTTTGTTTGGGAGGGGCCATTTGGTTGGTTAAACAAGCAAAATGGTTCGAATGGGGCATTTTGGAGCCATATCAGTGTTCTATAGCCCACGGTTTTGGGTTGGGCCCGGGGTCCGGGGGTTCCATGGGCCAAAATTGACCTGCGCATGCTAGGGAGGGTGCGGAGCATCCTATTGTTGCCAGTTTATATGGGAGGGGCCATTTGGTTGGTCAAACAAAAGAAACCGTACGAACGAGGCATTTTGGGGACCAAATCGGTGTGCTATAGCCCACGATTTTGGGGTGTTCCCGGGGTCCGGGGGAATCATGGGCCAAAAATTAACTTGGGCATGCCAGGGAGGCTAGAAAGTATCCTAATGTTGCCCATTTGTGTAGGCGGGGCTATCGGGTTGGTCAAACAGGTAAAATGGCACAAACGGGGCATTTTAGGCCAAATAGATGTGTTATAGCCCACGGTTGTGGGGTGGGCCTGGGTTCCGAGGGTACCACGGGCCGAAATTTGACCTGGGCATGCCAAGGAGGCTGGGTAGAATCCTATTGATTCCTTTTTATGTAGGGGACATTTGGTTGATCAAACGGGCAAAATAGCGCGAATGGGGCATTTTGGGGACAAATCGGTGTGCTATAGCCCACGGTTCTGGGGGTGGGCCGTACCGTGGGCCAAAAATCAACCTGGACATGCCAGGAAGGCTGGGGAGCATCCTAGTGTTGCCCATTTATGTGGGTGAGGCCATTTGGTTGGTCAAATAGACAAAATGGCATGAACGGGGAATTTTTGTGCCAAATTGATGTGCTGTAGCCCATGGTTCCGGGGGTAGGACCAGGGTCCAAAGTGTCATGGGCCAAAAATTGACCTGGGCGTGCTAGGGAGGCTGGGAAGCAACCTAGCATTGCCCGTTTGTGTTGGTGGGGCCATTTGGTTGGTCAAATAGAAGAAACAGCACAAACAGGGCGTATTAAGGCCAAATCGATGTGCTATAGCCCACGGTTCTGGGGGTGGGCCTTGGGTCTGGGGGTGCCATGGGCCGAAAATTGACCTGGGCGTGCCAGGGAGGCTGGGGAGTGTCCTAGTATTTCCCCTTTTTATGGGCGGGGCCAATTGGTTGGTCAAAAGGAAAAAATAGCATAAACGGGGCTTTTTAGGGCCAAATCGATGTGTTATAGCTTATGATTTTGGGGGTGGACCCAGGTTTTGGGGGTACTGTGGGCCAAAAATTGACTTGGACGTGTCAGGGAGTTTGGGGAGCGTCCTAGTATTGCCTGTTTAGGGATGCCGTGGACCAAAAATTGATCTGGGCATCCCAGGGAGGCTGAGGAGTGTCCTAGTGTTGCCCGTTTGTGTTGGCGGGGCCATTTGGCTGGTCAAGTGTGCAAAACGATGCTAAGGGGGAAATTAAGGGTGTAATTGATGTGCTATAGCCCATGGTTGTGAGGGTGGGCCTGAGGTCCATGGGTGTCGTGGTCTGAATATCGACCTGGGCATCCCAGGAAGGCTGGGAAGCGTCTTTGTGTTTACTATTTATGTGGGCTGATCCATTTGGTTGTTCAAAAGGGCAAAACGGCGTGAACAGGTCATTTTGGGGACAAATCATTGTTCTATAGCCCACGATTCTGAGGGTGGACCCAGGGTCTGGGTGTCCTGGGCTAAAAATTGACCTGGGCATGCTAGAGAGACTGGGGAGTGTCCTACTGTTACCCTTTTATGTGAACGAGGACATTTGGTTGGTCAAACTAGCGAAACAACATGAATGGGGAATTTTAGGGCCAAATTAGAGTACTATACCCCACGGTTTTGGGGTTGTCCCCAGGGTTTGGGGGTTCCGGGGGCTAAAATTCAACCTGGGCATGCCAGGGAGGATGAGGAGCATCCTAGTATTGCCTGTTTGTATGGGCGGGGCCATTTTGTTGGTCAAACGGGTGAAACAACGTGAACGAGGCATTTTGGGTCTAAATCGGTGTGCTTTAACCCATGGTTCTGAGGGTGGGCCCGGGGTTTGGGGGTGACATGGGCCAAAAATCAACCTGGGTGTGCCAGGAAGGCTGGGAGCGTCCTGTTGTTGCTCGTTTGTATGGGCGGGGCCATTTAGTTGGTCAAACGGGCTAAACGGTGTGAACGGGGCATTTTGGGGCCAAATCGGTATGCTATAGCCCACGGTTCTGGGGGTGGGCCCAGGTCTGGGGGTGTCATAGGCTAAAAATTGACCTGGGTGTGCCAGTGAGGCTGGGTAGCATCCTAGTGTTGCCCGTTTGTGTGGACGGGTTCATTTGGTTTGTTAAACGAGCAAAACGGTACAAATGGGGCATTTTGGGGCTAAATCGGTGTGTTGTAGGCCACAATTATGGGGGTGGGCTTGGGGTCCGGGGGTACCGTGGATTGAAAATCGACCTGGGCATGCCAAGGAGGTAAGGGAGCATCCTAGCATTGCCCGTTTATGTGGGTGGGGCCATTTGGTTGGTTAAACGAGCAAAACGGCATAAACGGGGCATTTTGTGGCCAAATTGGTGTGCTATACCCTACGGTTCTACTAGTAAGCTCGGGGTTCGGGGATGCCATTAGGCCAAAAATTAACCTAGGCATGGCAAGGAGGCTGGGGAGCATCCTAGTGTTGCCCGCTTATGTGGGCACGTCCATTTGGTTGGTCAAACGGGCGAAATGGGGCAAACAGGGCATTTTGGGGGCAAATCGATGTGCTATAGCCCACGGTTTTGGGGTGGGCCGGGGTCAGGGGGTGTCATGGGCCAAAAATTAACTTGGGCGTGCCAGGGAGGCTAGAAAGCCTCCCAGTGTTTCCCGTTTGTATGGGCGGAGCTATTTGGTTGGTCAAATGGGTGAAACACACGAATGGGGCATTTTAGGGACAAATCGGTGTGGTATAGCCCACGGTTTCAGGGGTGGGCTCGATGTCCGGGGGTGCCATTGGCCGAAAATTAAATTGGGCATGCCAGGGAGTATAGGGTGCATCTTAGTGTTTCCCGTTTGTGTGGGCGGGCCATTTGGTTGGTCAAATAGTAGAAACGGCCCTAACGGGGCATTTTCGGCTAAATCAGTGTGCAGTGGTTCCTAGGGTGTCATGGGCCAAAAATTGACCTGGGCATACCAGGGTTGTTTGGGAACATCCTAGTGTTACCCGTTTGTGTGGGCGGGGCCATTTGGTTGGTAAAACGGGCAAAACGGCATAAACGGGGAATTTTGGGGCTAAATCAGTGTGCTATAGCCCACAATTTTGAGGGTGGGCCCAGGGTTCGGTGGTGTTGTGGGCTAAAAATTGATCTAGGCGTGCCAGTGTGGCTGGAGAGTGTCCTAGAGTTTCCCGTTTGTGTGGGCGGGGCCATTTGGGTTGTCAAATGGGCAAAACGGTGTGAACAGGGCCTTTTGGGGCAAAATCGTGTTCTATAGCTCATGGTTCTGGGGGTGGTCCTGCGGTCCGAGGGTGCCGTGGGCCAAAAATGGACCTTGGTGTACTAAGGAGGCTAGGGAGCATCCTTGTGTTTCCCATTTATGTGGGTGGGGCCATTTGGTTGGTCAAACAGGTAAACCAGCATGAACGGGCATTTTGGGGCCAAATCGGTGAGCTATAGCCCACGATTTCGGGGGTGGGCTCGGGGTCCGTGGTGTCGTGGGCCAAAAATTGACTTGGGTGTGCCATGGAAGCTGGAGAGTATCCTAGTGTTGCCCATTTGTGTGGGAGGGACTATTTGGTTGGTCAAACGGAGAAAAGGTGCGACCGGCGCATTTTAGGGCCAAATCAATGTGCTATAGCCAATGGTTCTGGGGGTGGGCCCGAGGTCTGGGGGTGCCGTTGGTCAAAAATTGAGCTGGGCATGCTAGAGAAGGTGAGGAGCATCCTAGTATTGGTCGTTTGTATGGGAGGGGCCATTTCGATTGTCCAATGGGTGAAACGGTGCAAATAAGGAAATTTTAGGCTAAATCGGTGTGCTATAGCGCAAGTTTCCACGGGTGGGCCCGGGTCCAGGATGTCATGGGCTGAGAATTAACCTGGCCGTGCCAGGGATGTAGGGGAGTGTCCTAGTGTTTCCCGTTTGTGTAGGCGGGGCAATTTGGCAGGTCAAACAAGCGAAACAGCGCTAACGAGATATTTTTGGGCTAAATCAGTGTGCTATAGACCACTGTTCTGGGGCGGGCCTGGGGTTTGGAGGTACCATGGGTCAAAAATTGATTTAGGCGTACCAAGGAGGCTGGGGTCGTCCCAATGTGGTCCGTTTAAATTTTCATGGCTATTTGGGTGGACAAATGAGCGAAACGGTGTAAACGGGGCATTCTTGGGCATAATCGATGTGCTATAGCCCACGTTTTGGGGGTGGGGCCAGGGTCCAGCGTGCTATGGGCCAAAAATCAATCGAGGTATGCTAGGGAAGTTGGGAATCATCCCAGTGTGATCCGTTTAAATTTTTGTGGCTATTTGGGTGGACAAACGAGCGAAACGATGCGAATGGAGCATTTTTGGGCATAGTCGATGTGCTATAGCCCACGGTTTTGGGGGTGGGACCAGGGTCCAACATGCTGTAGGCCAAAAATTGACCGAGGCATTCGAGGGAAGTTGGGAATCATCCTAGTGTGGTATTTTGAAATTTTTCTAGCCATTTGGGTGGACAAACGGGCAAAACGAGGTGAACGGGGCATTTTTGGGCTAAATCGGTATGCTATAGCCCATAGTTTTAGGGGTAGGCTTGATGTTCAGGTCTATCGTGGGCCAAAAATCGACTGGTCTTGCCAGGGAGGTTGGGGATCATTCCATTGTAGTTTGTTTTTATTTTCGTGGCCATTTGGGTAGATAAACGGGTGAAACAGCGCGAACGGGGAATTTTTGAGCAAAATCGGTGTGCTATAGCCCACGGTTTCAATGGTGGGCTGGAGTCTGGGTGGGCTGTGGGCCAAAATATGATCGGGGCTTGCTAGGGAGGTTAGGGATTGTCCCAGTGTGGTTTGTTTATATTTCGTGGTCATTTGAGTGGACAAACGGGCAAAACATTGCGGACGGGGACTTTTCGAGCCAAATCAGCGTGCTATAGCCTACGGTTTCAAGGGTGGGATGCGGTTTGGGCGTGCTGTGGGCAAAAAATCGACCGGTATATGCTAAGGAGGTTGGGGATCATCCCAGTGTAGTTCGTTTAAATTTTCATGGCCATTTGGAAGGTCAAACGGGCAAAACGGCGCGAACAGGGTATTTTTAGGCTAAATCAATGTGCTATAGCACACGGTTTTTGGGGTAAGCCCGGTGTTCGGGCGTGCCATGGGATGAAAATCGATTGGAGTATGCCAGGGATATTAGGTACCATCCCAGTGTGGTTGTCTTAAATTTTCGTGGCCATTTGAGTGAACAAACGGGCGAAATAGTGCGATCGGGGCATTTTTGGGCTAAATCGTTGAGCTATAGCCTACAGTTTTGGGGTTGGGCTCGGGGTCCGGGCATGGTTTAGGTCAAAATTTGACCAGGCCATGCCAAGAGGGTTGAGGATCATCCCAGTATGGTCTGTTTAAATTTTTGTGGCCATCTGGGTGGACAAACAGGCGAAATGGCGCGAACGAGGCATTTTTTAGCCAAATCGGTGTGCTATAGCCTACGATTTTAGGGGTGGGCTCGGGGTTCGGGCATGCTGTTGGTTAAAAATTGACCGGGGCATGCCAGGGAGGTTAGGGATTATCCCTGTGTAGTCTGTTTAAATTTTCCTGGCTATTTGGGTGGATAAACAGGCAAAACGGTGTGTACGGGGTATTTTCGGGCCAAATCGGTTTGCTATAGCCCACGGTTTTAGGGGTGGGCCCTGGGTCCCAGCGTGCTATGGGCCAAAAATCGACCGGAGTGTGCCAGGGTGATGTGTGAGCAAAAGCTAACACATTTAATGCTTTTAAGCTCAAAATAATTGTGAATGCTAAAGCAACTCTTGTTATTTTGATGTGTTTGCTCATGATATTGTAGAAAAAGGCTGAAGTAATGATAATAAACAATAATGGAGCAAAAGAGTTGAAAATCTGAGAAAAATAGAAGAAAACATGGCTGACGACCTCCGTGATAAATCGTCAGCCTTGTGATAGCCTATCATCATTGGCGTCAGCCTTAACCAGGGAGTTGCAGTTTGAGGAGTTGTTTTGACAACGCCAGTGATATGGTATCAAAGTCGTGATAAGGCGTCAAGAATGGCGTCAGCCTTAAGCAGAAAGTTAGCATGGGAAAAAGATATCTGACGACGTCGATGATACGCCGTTAGATCCCTGATGCGGCTTCAGCCACATCGTCAGCCTAAGACAGAACCTAAAGTCAACTGAAGCCTCTCTGACGCCATCCGTGATAGGGCGTCAACTTCTTGATGTGGCGTCAGCCTGGGCGTCACCTATTTCGGACAATTTTATTAATTTTATTATTTTATTTCCTTAATTAGGCTTTAGTATAAATAGCATCTTTTAGGATTTTTGATGGGATTAATAATTCATCTATCAGACATCAACTCTAAGAGGAGAGACACGTATTTTTGCTCTCTTTCATAAATTATTCTTGTGTTTTCGTATCAATTTTTTAGGGGTTTCTACCTTGTGATTAAATCGGAGGAACTACTTGTTGTTTTCTACCCATTTGTAAGTTCATTATTATAATCATGAATTCAACTTGTTATTTTGTTCATCAAGTCATGAGCGGCTAATTTCATTAGCAAGAGTTATGGGATCCATGGATTAGGGTTTGATATGATACTAGGTGTTTAACGGATTCAAAGAGTAGTAAAACATCTTGAGATTCTGTTGTTTTAACTAAAATCTAGTGGTTGCAAACATTAGGTTATGCCTTAGGTTTTATTTGCTTCTAACGGAGAAATAGACTAGAGGACGTGAATTATCGACAGGGACTCGGAAGCTACCAACCTTCTGTTTAATGATTAATGTCGTAACTAGATTAATCTACCTGAGATAACATCCTATTGGAAATAGATAAGTTATCTAAGTTTGAGAGAATTAGATAATAAATTGTCTGGTGAGGTCGAGAGATAAGTTAGATAGTATAATCGTCAGGGATATTCTGTTATTCTACTCATTCCGAGAATCTCTAGCATTACCTAGTATCTGCCAATTCCAAAACCCTTGGTGAACATAGCTCTGGTTTCCCATTTATCTTGATTACAAACACTGAAGTATTGAAGTGATATTTAACACACCGTGAACTTAAACCTCCTTCTTTCGGAAACAGTAAACTACCAGTAAAATATTTCGTAAACAAATCAAAGTTCACACCCTATTCCCTGTGGGATTCGACCCCAACCTAGTTGGGTTTTATATTGACAACGATCACTTACACTCATTCAAAAGTGTAATTTAAACGTTATCACAGGGAGGTTAGGGATCATCCCAGTATGGTCCGTTTAAATTATTGTGACCATTTGTGTGGACAAATGGGCAAAATAGCATGAACGGGGTGTTTTAGGCCAAATCGGTGTGCTATAGCCCACAATTTTGGGTGTGGGCCCGAGGTCTGGGCATGCTGTGCGCCAAAAATCAACCGAGGCATGACAAAGAGGTTGGGATCATCCTAATGTGGTCCATTAAATTTCTGTGGACATTTGGGTGGACAAATGGGAAAAACGGCATGAACGAGGCATTTTCAAGCCTAATCGGTGTGCTATAGCCCTCGATTTTGGGGGTGCACCTGGGGTCCTGGCGTGCTGTGGGCAAAAAATCAATCGAGGTGTGCCAAGGAGGTTGGGAATCATTCGAGTATGGTCCGTTTAAATTTTTATGGATATTTGGGAGGACAAACGGGCGAAACATCGTGAACGGGGTATTTTTGGGCTAAATCGTTGTACTATTGCCCACGGTTTCAGGGATGGCCCCAGGGTCTGGGAATGTTGTCAGCCAAAAATCGACTAGGACATTTCCAGGGAGGTTGAGATCATCCCAGTCTTGTCCATTTTAATTTTCTTGGCCATTTGGATGGACGAACGAGCGAAATAGCATGAACGGGGTATTTTTGTGCCAAATCTGTGTGCTACAGCCTATGATTTTGGGGGTGGGCCCAGGTTTCAGGCGTGTTGTGGGTCAAAAATTGATCGAGGCATGCTAGGAAGGTTAGGGATTGTCCCAATATGGTCCATTTAAATTTTTGTGGCCAGTTAGGTGGACAAACGGGAGAAACGGTGTGAATGGGGCACTTTCAAGCAAAATTCATGTGCTATAGCCCATGGTTTTGGGGGTAGGCCCAGGGTATGGGCGTGGTGTGGGTCGTAAATCGACTGAGGCATACGAGGGAGGTTGGGGATCATCCCAGTATGCTCCGTTTAAATTTTAGTAGCCATTTGAATGGACAGAAGGGCGAAACTATGCGAATAGGTCATTTTCGGGCCAAATCAATGTACTATAGCCCACGGTTTTGGGTGTAGACCCAGGTTCGGGCGTGAAAATGAGCAAAACGGCACGAATGGGGTATTTTCGAGCATAATCGATATGCCATAGCCTTCGATTTTGGAGGTGGGACCAGGGTCCAGTATACTATGGGGAAAAAATTGATCGGGGCATGCCAGGGAAGTTGGGGATCATTCCAATGTAGTTCGTTCAAATTTTGGTGGCCATTTGGGTGGCAAACGAGCTAAACGATGCTAACGGCCCATTTTTGGGCCAAATCAGTGTGCTATAGCCCACGATTTTAGGGGTGGGCCAGGGGTCCGATGTGCTATGGACCTAAAATCAATCAGGGCATGCCAGGAAGGTTTGGGATCATCTCAGTGTGGTCCGTTTAAATTTTTGTGGCCATTTGGGCGGACAAACAGGCGAAACGGCACGAACGGGGCATTTTCAAGCAAAATCAATGTGCTGTAGACTATGGTTTTAGGGGTGGGACTAGGGTCCAGCGTTCTGTGGGCCGAAAAGTGGTTGGGGTGTGCCAGGAAGGTTGGGGATCATCCCGGTATAACCTTTTTAAATTTTTGTGGCTATTTGACTGGACAAATGGGTGAAGCATTATAAACGGGGCATTTTTTACCAAAATCGACGTGCTATAGCCCATGGTTTTGGGGGTGGGCCCGGGGTCCGGATGTGTTGTTGGCTAAAATTCAATTGGGGCATTCGATGAAGGATGGAGATCATCCCAGTGTGGTCCATTTTAATTTTCTTGGCCATTTGGATGGACAAATGGGCAAAACGGTGCGAACGAGGCATTTTCAAGCCAAATTGGTGTGCTATAGCAGACGGTTTTAGGGGTGGGCCTAGGGTCCGGACGTGTTGTGGTCCAAAAATTTAACGGGGCATGCCATGGAGAATGGGGATAGTCCAAGTGTGGTCCGTTTAAATTTTTGTCGCCATTTGGGTCGACAAATGGGTGATACGGCGCGAATGGGGCGCTCTTGATCAAAATCGGTGTGCTATTTCCCATGGTTTTGGTGGTAGGCTCGGGGTCTGAGCATGGTGTGGAATAAAAATCAACTGGGGCATGCCAGGGAGGTTGGGGATAGATCCAGTGTGATCCTTTTATATTTTTTTGGCTGTTTAGGTGGACAAATGGGCAAAATAGCACAAACAAGGCAATTTTAAGCAAAATCGATATGCTATAGCCCACATTTTTGGAGGTGGGCTCGGTTCCAGCGTGTTGTGGCCCGATAATCGATCGGGGAATGCCAAAGAGGTTGGTGATCATCCCAGTGTGGCTCGTTTAAATTTTAGTGGCTATTTTGGTGGACAAACAGGCGAAACGATGCAAATGGGATATTTTTGGGCCAAATCTATGTGCTATAGCCCACGATTTTGGGGTTAGGATCGGGGTCCAGCGTCCTGTGGGCCAAAAATCAACTAGGGCAAGACAGGGAGGTTGTGGATCATCCCAGTGTAGTCCATTTAAATTTTTGTGGCAATTTAGGTGGACAAACGGACGAAACGGCCCGATAGGGCATTTTTGGGCCAAATCGATGTGCTATAGCCCACGACTTTGAGGGTGGGCTCGGGGACTGGCGTGATTTAGGCCAAAAATTAATTGGGGTGTGCGAGGGATGTTGGGAATTATCCTAGTGTGGTCTATTTAAATTTTCGTGGAAATTTGGGTGGACAAACGGATGAAACGGTGCCAATGGGGCATTTTTGGCCAAAATCGGTGAGCAATAGCCCACAGTTTGTGGGTGGACCCTGGGTCCGGCGTCCTATGGACCGAAAATCGATTGGAGCATGCCAGGGAGGTTTGGGATCATCCCAGTATGGTTTGTTTAAATTTTTGTGGCCATTTGGGTGGACAAACGGGCAAAATATCACAAACGGGGCATTTTTTGGTCAAATCAATGTGCTATGGCCCACGATTTTGGGGGTAGGACCAGGATCCAGTGTGGAATGGGCTAAAAATCGATCGAGGCATGCCAGAAAGGTTAGGGATCATCCTAGTGTGGTCCGTTTAAATTTTTGTTGCCATTTGGGTGGACAAACGGGCGAAACGGTGCGAACGGGGCATTTTTAGGCTAAATTGATGTGCTAAATTTGTGTTGCCGGGGCCATTTGATTGGTCAAATGGGTGAAACAGAATGAACGGAGTATTTTAGGGCCAAATCAGTGTGCCCACGGTTCTGCGGGTGGGCCTAGGGTCCAGAGTGTTGTGGGCCCAAAATTGTCCTGGGCATGCCAGAGAGGCTGGAGAGCATCCTTGTGTTGCCCGTTTGTGTGGTCGGGGCCATTTGGTTGGTCAAACGGGCGAAATAGTGTGAACAGGGCATTTTAGGGCCAAATCGGTGTGCTATGGCCCGCGGTTCAGGGGGCCGAGGTTCGGGGGGTGCTGTGGGCCGAAAATCTACCTGGGCATGCCAAGGAGTTTGGGGAGTATCCTAGTGTTCCCCTTTTGGTTGGTCGGGGCTATTTGGTTGGTCTAACGGGCAAAATAAGGAACGGGGCATTTTTGGGCCAAATTAGTGTGCTATAACCCACGGTTCTGGGGGTGGGCCCGGGGTCCGGGGGTGTCGTGGGTTAAAAATTAATCTAGACGTGCCAGGGAGGCTGGGGAGTATCCTAGTATTTCCCATTTATATGGGAGGCACCATTTAGTTTGTCAAATGAGCAAAACGGCATGAACGGGGCATTTTATGGCTAAATCGGTTTGCTATAGCCCACAGTTCCATGGGTAGGCTGGGGTTCCGTGGTTGTTGTGGGCCAAAAATCAATCTAAGCGTGCCAGGGAGGCTGAGGAGCATTCTAGTATCGCCCATTTGTGTGGAAAGGCCATTTGGTTGGTCAAACAGGTGAAACGGCATGAATAGAGCATTTTGGCAATAAATTGGTGTGCTATAGCCAACGTATCTGGGGGTGGGCCTGGGGTTCGGGGGTTTCGTGGGCCAAAAATTGACCTGGGCATGCCAGAGAGGCCGGGGAGTATCCTTGTATTGCCCGTTTATGTGGGCGGGGCCATTTGGTTAGTAAAATGGGTGAAATGGCGAATAGGGTATTTTGGGGTCAAACTGGTGTGCTATAGCCCACGGTACTTGGGGTAGGCCCGAGGTTTGGGGAAGTTGTGGGCCGAATATTGACATGGGTATGCCAGGGAGGCTGGGGAGCATCCTATGTTGTCCATTTATATGGTCGGGGCCATTTGATTGGTCTCGCAGGCAAAACCAAGAAAATGGGGTATTTCGGGGCCTAATCGGTGTGATATAGCCTATGGTTTCGAGGGTGAGCCTAGGGTCTGGTGGTGCCGTCGGTTGAAAATTTACCTGGGCATGCCAGGGAGACTATAAGCGTCCTACTGTTACCCGTTTGTGTGGGCGGGGCCATTTGGTTAGCCAAACGGGGGAAATGGCATGAATGGGATGTTTTGGGGCCAAGTCGGTGTGCTATAGCCAATGGTTCCGGGGGTGGTCTAGGGGTACGGGGCTGCCGTGGGCCAAATATCAACCTGGCATGCCAAGAAGGCTGGGAATCATCCTATTGTTGCCCGTTTGTATGGGCGAGGCCCTTTGGTTGGTCAAACGGGCAAAACAGCGTGAACGAGGTATTTTGAGGCCAAATTGGTGTGCTAAAGCCCATAGTTCCAGGGGTGAGCCCAGGGTCCGGGGGTTCCGTTGTCCAAAAATTGAACTGGGCGTGCCAGGAAGTTTGGGGAGTGTCCTATTATTGCCCGTTAGTGTAGGCATGCCCATTTGGTTGGTCAAACAGGAGAAACGAAGTGAACGGGTCTTTTTGGGGCCAAATTGGTGTGCTATTTCCCGCGATTCCGGGGTGGGCCTGGGTTTTGGTGGTGTCGTGGGCCGAAAATCAAGTTAGACATACCAAGGAGGCTGGGGAGTGTCCTAGTGTTGCCCGTTTGTGTAGGCGGAGCCATTTGGTTGGTCAAACGGGCAAAATAGCCCGAACGTGGCATTTAGGGGCCAAATCAGTGTGCTATAGCCCACAGTTCTGAGGGTGGAGTCAGGATTCGGGGTTACCGTGGGTCAAAAATTGACCTGGGTGTGCTAGGGAGTTTGGAGAGCATCCTAGTGTTTCCTGTTTATGTGGGCGGGGCCATTTAGTTGGTCAAATGGGCAAAACGGCACGAACGGATCATTTTTAGGCTAAATCAGTGTGCTCTAAGCCCATGGTTCTAGGGTGGGCCTGGGCTCTGGGGGTACCATAGGCTTAAAATTGACCAAGGCATGCTAGGGAGGCTGCGGAGCGTCCTATTGTTTCCAGTTTGTGTGGGTGGGGCCATTTGGTAGGTCAAATAGGAGAAATAGGACGAACGGGGCATTTTTCGGGCCAAATCGGTGTGTTATAGCCCACGATTTTGGGATGGTCCTAGGGTCCGGGGGTACCGTGGGCCAAATATTGAGTTGGGCATGCCAGGGAGGCTGGGGAGCATCTAAGTATTACCCATTTGTGTAGGAGGAGCTATTTGGTTGGTTAAACGGGTAAAACGACGCGAAGAGGGTATTTTTGGTCCAAATCGATGTGCTATAGCCCACGGTTTTAGGGGTGGGCTTGGGGTTCGAGGGTACCTAGGGCCAAAAATTGACCTGGTCATACCAGGGAGGCTGGGGAGTGTCCTAGTATTTCCCATTTGTATGGACAGGGCCTTTTGGTTGGCCGAACATGCAAAACAGAGCGAACGGATCATTTTGGGGCCAAATCGGTGTGCTATATCCCACGGTCCCAGGTGGGCCCAGGGTCTGGAGGTGTTGTGGGCCAAAAATTATCCTGGGGGTGCCAAGGAGGCTGGAGAGCATCCTATTATTTTCCGTTTATATGATCGGGCCCGTTTGGTTGGTCAAACGGGTGAAACGGTATGAACGAGGAATTTTGATGCCCAATAGGTGTTCTATATCCGATGGTTCCAGGGGGCATGGATTCTGGGGGTGTCGTGGGCTAAAAATCAACCTGGGCATGCCAGGGAGGCTGGGGACCATCTTAGTATTGCCCGTTTGTATGGGCGGGGCCATTTGGTTGGTTAAACGGGCGAAATGGTGCGAACGGGGCATTTTGAGGCCAAATCGGTGTGCTATAGCCCAGGGTTCTAAGGTTGGGCCTGGGGTTCGAGGGTATCGTGGGCTAAAAATCAACCTTGGCGTGCCAGGGAGGTTGGAGAGCATCCTAGTGTTTCCCATTTTTGTGGGCCAGGCCATTTGATTAATCAAACGAGCGAAATAATGTGAACGGGGTATTTTGGGGTAAAATCAATGTGTTATAGCATACGGTTCTGAGGGTGGGCCCAGGGTTCGAGGGTATTGTGGGTCAAAACTCAAATAGGGCATGCCAAGAAGGCTACACAACATCTTATTGTTGCCTGTTTGTGTGGGTGGGGCCATTTGGTTAGTCAAACGGTCGAAATGCTGCGAACGGGGCATTTTGGAGCCAAATCAGTATGTTATAGCCTACGGTTCGGGGGTGGGCCTGGGGTCCGGGGGTGCCATAGGCCAAAATTCAACCTGGGAAAACTAGGGAGGTAGGAGAGCATTCTATTGGTGCCCGTTTTGGCAAGGGGGACATTTGGTTGGTCAAACAGGTAAAACAACATGAACATGGCATTTAGGGACCAAATCGGTATACTATAACACGCGGTTCTGAGGGTGGGGCCGAGATTCGGGGGTGTCATGAGTTGAAAATCAACCTGGGCATGATAGGAAGGCTGGGGAGCATCCTAGTGTTTCCCGTTTGTGTGGGCAGGGACATTTGGTTGGTCAAACAGGCAAAATAGAGCGAATGGGCATTTTTTGGCCAAATCAGTGTGTTATAGCCCACTGTTTTGGGGTGGTCCCGAGGTCTGGGGGTGCCATGGGCCAAAAATTGACCTAGACGTGATAGGGAGGCTGCAGAGCATACTATTATAGCCAGTTTGTGTGGGAGTGGGCATTTGGTTGGTCAAACGGGAGAAACGGCGCGAACGGGGTGTGTTGGGGGCCAAATTGGTGTGTTATAGCCCACGATTTTGGGGTGTTCCTGGAGTCCAGGGGTACCGTGGGCCAAAAATTGACTTGGGAATGCCAGGTAGACTAGGGAGCATCCTATTTTTACTAGTTTGTGTAGGCGGGGCTATCTGGTTGGTCAAACGGGTAAAACAATGCGAATGGGGCATTTTGGGGCCAAATCGATGTATTATAGCCCACGGTTTTGGGGGTGGGCCTGGGGTTCGGGGGTACCGAGGGCCAAAAATTAACCTGGGCATGCCATGAAGGATGGGGAGCATCCTAGTATTACCCGTTTTAGTGGGCGAGGCCATTTTAGTTGGTCAAACAGGTGAAACGGCACAAACGGGCCTTTATAGCCCAAATCGGTGTGTTATAGCCCAAGGTTCTGGGGGTGGGACCTGGGATAAAAATCAACCTGGGCATGTGATACGTAAGAGACTAGGAACTCATAAAATGACACCAAAACAGTCCACTCAACAAGGCATAAACCGAGGACCCTTTGAGAGCTAGTTTCGGCCAAGAACAAGAATACGAGTTTCATAAGTTAACAAGGTGTTTGTGACACTAAAATCATCCAACCAATCTAAGTTACAACACAATATAATGAACAATGAAGAACAACGACAATGTTATAACAAGACAACACCACACGGCTTACAACACAAGATACAAACTACTACAAGATGAAAACAAACAAAAGGATAGATAGTTAGACAAAGGTGGTGTAAATCCTAGTAACCAAAGAGTATATAAAGCTCTAAGAACCCTAACACCTCCACACACAATCACCTAACTCTTACGATGACATAAGAGAGGATTCCACCACTTGAGTGCCAAGGTTTTTCAAAAACAAGCAATTACAAGAGATTCCACCCTTGAATTGCTATCCTAGTTACAAGTCTCGGTTTGCCTCAAGTAAAGAGAGGACTTTGGTGTTTCAAATGTCAAGACTTACAACAATAATCAACTAAGCCTCCAAATACCTATCTTGTTCTATTTATATTACATAAAAATTTAGATTTAAAATGACAAAGTGCCCCTTTAATGAAAAGCCTTCAAAGGCCACCCCTCTAGTGTAGCTAATAAGAAAATGGGCGGCTTTGGGTGTGTCTTTGGTCCATCTCACGTCTCAACATTGAACTTCCTAGGATGATAATTTGCTGCACTTGTACACACGTTGATCTTTATAGTCGTACTTGTATTAGCATGCCAGGAAGGCTGGAGAGCGCCCTAATGTGTGGGCGGGGCCATTTGGTTGGTCAAACGAGAAAAATGGCGTGAACGGGGCATTTTGGGGATAAATCGTTGTTCTATAGCCCACGATTCCGAGGGTAGGCCCAGGATTCGGGTGTACCGTGGGCCAAAAATTGACCTGGCATGGTAGGGAGGTTGGGGAGCATTCTAGTGTTGCCCGTGTATGTGAACGGGGATATTTGGTTGGTCAAACGGACGAAACAACATGAATGGGGCATTTTGGGGCCAAATTGATGTACTATATCCCATGGTTTCAGGGGTGGACCCGGGGTCCAGGGGTTCCGTGAACCAAAATTCAACCTGGACGTGCCAGTGAGGCTGGGGAGCATCCTAGTATTGCCTGTCTGTGTGGGAGGGGCTATTTGGTTGGTCAAATAGGTAAAACGACATGAACGGGGCATTTTGGGGCCAAATAGTAAGTTATGACCCACGGTTTTATGGGTGGGCCCATGTTCTGGCAGTGCCATGGGCCAAAAATTGACCTGGACGTGCCAAGGTGGATGGGGAGCATCCTAGTGTTGCCCGTTTGTGTGGGCGGGGCTATTTGATTGGTCAAACGGGCGAAATAATGCGAACGGGGAATTTTAGGTCTAAACCGGTGTGCTATAGCCCACGGTTCTAAGGGTGAGCCCAGGGTTTGGGGGTGACATGGGCCAAAAATCCTAGTATTTCCCGTTTGTGTGGGAGGGGCCATTTGGTTGGTAAAATAGGCGAAACGGTGAGAACGAGGCATTTTAGGGCCAAATCAGTATGCTATATCCCACAGTTCTGTGGGTGGGCCCAGGGTTCGGGGGTACCGTGGGTTGAAAATCGACCTGGGCATGCTAGGGAGGCTGGGGAGCATCCTAGTGTTGCTTGTTTGTGCGGGCAGGGTCATTTGGTTGGTAAAACGGGCGAAACAGCGCAAACGGTGTATTTTGGGGCTAAATCAGTGCGTTAGAGCCCACTGTTCTGAAGGTGGAGCCAGGGGCTGGGGGTGTCACATTTTGAAAATCAACCTGGGCATGCTAGGGAGGTTGGGGAGAATCCTAGTGTTTACCGTTTGCGTGGGAGAAGCCATTTGGTTGGTCAAACAGGCAAAACGGCATGAATGGGGCATTTTTAGGCCAAATCAGTGGGCTATAGCCATGGTTCTGGTGTGGGCCCGGGGTCCGAGGGTATCGTGGGCCCAAAATTTACTTGGGCATGCTAGGGAGGTTGTGGAGCATCCTATTATTGCCAGTTTATGTGGGATGGGGTATTTTGTTGGTCAATTGGGAGAAACAGCGCAAATGGGGCCTTTTGGGGGCCAAATCAGTGTGCTATATAGCCCATAATTTTGGGGTGTTCCCGGGTTTCGGGGATACCGTTGGCCAAAAATTGACTTGGGCATTCTAGGAAGGATGGGGAGTGTCCTAGTGTTATCCGTTTGTGTAGGCGGGGCTATTTGGTTGGTCAAACGGGTAAAACAATGCGAACGGAGCATTTTGGGGCTAAATCGATGTGCTATAGCCTACGGTTTTGGGGGTGGGGTGGGGTTCGGGTATGCTGAGGGCCAAAAATTGACCGGGGCATGCCAGGGAGGCTGGGGAGCATCTGGGCGGGGTGATGTGTGAGCCCATGCTAACACATTTACAGCTTTTAACTCTAAATAATTGCAAAGTCTTAAGCAACTTTATTCATTTTTGATTAGTTTACTTTGATTTTATAGTATAAGTAGAGAAGAAGGGGAACCACAAATAAAGGAAGCAAAAACGATGAAATCGGAAGCAAAAGAACAAAGTGTGGCTGACGACATCCATGACACGTTATCAGCTTG
>NC_061114.1:1214951-1250915 GCF_002878395.1 Capsicum annuum
CTATAACCCATAATTTTTAGGGTGGGCTCGGAGTTCGGGCATGATTTGGGCTAAAAATCGATTAGGATGCCCCAGGCAGACTAGGGAGCGGCCTAATATGGGCTATTTTGGTTTTTTGGTGGTTTGGTTGGTCAAATGGGTGAAACAGTGCGAATAGGCCATTTTTGGGCTAAATCTGTGTACTATAGCGCATGATTTTTGGGGTTGGATCGGGGTTCGTGCGTGATTTTTACCAAAAATTGATCGAGTTGCCTAAGGCAGGCTAAAGAGTGGACTTGTGTGGGCTATTTTGGTTTTCTCGGCGATTTGGTTGGTCAAACGGGCAAAATAGTGCGAATTGGCATTTTAGGGTCAAATTGGTGTGCTATAGCCCACGGTTTTTGGGGTGGGGCCGGGGTTCAAGCTCGATTTTAGCTTAAAATCAACTGGGTTGCCCTAGGCAAGCTTGGGAGCAGCCTAGTGTGGGTTATTTTGATTTTCTTGGCATTTTTGTTGGTCAAATGGGCAAAACGGTGCCAACAGGCCATTTTTGGCCAAATCAATGTGCTATAGCCTACGATTTTTAGGGTGGAATCAGGTTTCGAGTATGATTTTGGCTAAAATTCAATCGGGCTGCCCTAGGTAGGCTGGGGAACGGCCTAGTATGGGGAATTTTGGTTTTCTAGATGGTTTGGTTGGTCAAAAGGGCGAAACGCCGCGAACGGATCATTTTTGGGCCAAATTAGAGTGCTATAGACCATAGTTTTTGGGGTGTGCCCCGAGTCCTGGCATGATTTGGGCCAAAAATCGATCGGGCTACCCTAGGCTGGGTTGGGAATGCCCTAGTGTAGGCCATTTTAGTTTTCTGGGTGGTTTGGTTGGTCAAACGAGCTAAATGACATAAATGGACATTCTGGGGCCAAATCGGTGTCCTATAAGCCACAGTTTTTAGGGTGGGCCAGGGGTACGGGCGTGATTTTAGCCATAAATCTACTGGGCTACCACAGGTAGGCTAGGGAGCGACCTAGTATGGGCCATTTTAGTTTTTGGGGCGGTTATATTGGTCAAACGGGTGAAATGGCTCGAACGAGCCATTTTTTATCTAAATTGGTGTGCTATAGCCCACTGTTTTTGGGGTACGCCCGGACTTCGAGCGTGATTTTTGCCGAAAATCGACTGGTCTACCCCAGGATAGATGGGGAACTGCCTAGTGGGGGCCATTTTGGTTTTCTGGGCGGTTTAGTTGGTCAAACGGACGAAACAGTGTGAACGGGCCATTTTTAGGACAAATCAATGTGTTATAGCCCATGATTTTTGGGGTGTGCTCGAGGTCCGATCGTGATTATGGCTGAAAATCAATCTGGCGGCCCCAGCCAGGTCGCGGAGCGGCCATATGTGGGCCATTTTAGTTTTCTAGGATTTTTGGTTGGTCACACGGGTGAGACGGCATGAATGGGCCATTTTTCGACCAAATCGGTGTGCTATATCCCATAGTTTTTAGGGTGAACTAGGGGTTCGAGCGTGATTTTCACCGAAAATCAATTAGGTTACCCTAGGCCGACTGGGGAGCGGCCTAGTATAGGCCATTTTGGTTTTCTGGGCAGTTTGGTTAGTAAAATGGGCAAAACGGTGCTAACAGGCCATTTTTGGGCTAAATCGGTGTGTTATAGCCCATGGTTTTTGGGGTGGGCCTAGGGTTCAGGCGTGATTTTGGCTGAAAATCGATCGGGCTACCCCAGGCATGCTGGGAAACTACCTTGTGTGGGCTATTTTGGTTTTCTAGGCGGTTTGGTTGGTTAAATGGGCGAAACAGTGCAAACAGGCCATTTTTGGGCCAAATAAGTGTTCTATAACCCATGATTTTTGGGGTGGGCTCGAGGTCCGGGTATAATTTTGGTCGAAAATGGATTGGGCTACCCCAGGCAGGATAGTGTGTGGCCTAGTGTGGGCCATTTTTATTTTCTAGACGGTTTAGTTTGTCAAACAGTCAAAACGGCATGAACGGGCTTTTTTTAGCAAAATTGGTATGTTGTAGCCCATGGTTTTCGAGGTGGGACCCAGGTACGAGCATGATTTTGGACAAAAATTGATTGGGGCCCCAGGCAGTCTTGGGAGTAGCCTAGTGTGGGCCATTTTGGTTTTCTGGGTGGTTTGGCTAGTCAAACAGGAAAAACGATGCAAAAGGGCCATTTTTGGGTCAATTCAGTGTACTATAGCCCACATTTTTCGAGGTGAGCTCAGGGTCTGAATGTAATTTTTGCCAAAAATCAATCGGTCTGCCCCATGTAGTCTGGAGAGCAGCCTAGTGTAGGTCATTTTGGTTTCTAGGCAGTTTAGTTGATCAAACGGGCGAAACAACCCGAACCGACCATTTCTAGGCCCAATCGAAGTGTTATATAGCCTACGGTTTTTAGGGCAGGCCCGAGGTGCGAGAGTGATATTAGCCAAAAATTGACTGGGCTACCTCAGGCAGGCTTGGGAGCGGCCTAGAGTTGGCCATTATGGTTTTCTGGGAGATTTGGTTGGTCAAACGGGCGAAACGGCATGAACGGTCCATTTTCGAGCCAAATTAATGTGCTATAGCCTATAGTTTTTGGGGTGGGACCAGGAGTGATTTTGGCCAAAAATCGACTGGGTTGCCTAGGCAGGCTGGAGCGCGGCCATGTGTGGGTCATTTTGGCTTTCTGGGCAGTTTGGTTGGTCAAACGAGCGAAACAGCGTGAACGGTCCATTTTTGAGCCAAATCGATGTGTTATAGCCCATAGTTTGTTGGATGGGCCCAGGAGTAATTTTGGCTAAAAATCGACTTGGTTGCCCAGGCAGGTTGGAGCGCAGCCTTGTGTAGGTCATTTTGGTTTTCTGGCCAGTTTGGTTGGTCAAACGGGTGAAACGGCACGAACTCGCCATTTTCAGGCCAAATTGGTGTGCTATAGCCCATGATTTTTAGGGTGGGCCTGGGGACCGAGCGAGATTTTGGTAAAAATTGATCGGGCTGCCCCAAGCAGGCTGGGGAGCGGCCTAGTGTGGGCCATTTGTATTTTCTGGGTGGTTTGGTTGGTCAAACCGATTAAACGGTGCAAATAAGCCATTTTCAGGCAAAACAGGTATGTTATAGCCCACGATTTTTAGGGTGGGCCCGGGGTCTGAGAGTGATTTTGGCCATAAATCGATCGGGCTACCCCAGGCAGACAGGGGAGCGGCATAGTCTGGGCTATTTTTGTTTTCTGGGCGATTTCGTTGGTCAAACAAGAAAAACAACGTGAACGTGCCATTTTCGGGCCAAATCGATATGGTATAGCCCACGGTTTTTGGGGTGGCCCTGGGGTCCGGGTATGATTTTGGCTGAAAATTAATGGGGTTTCCTAAGTAGGCTGGGTAGCGGCCTAGTATGGGATATTTTGATTTTCTGGGAGGTTTGGTTGGTCAAACAGGCAAAACGCCACGAACGGGCCATTTTCGAGCCAAATCGGTGTTCTATAGCCCTCAATTTTTGGAATGGGCTCAGGGTCCGGGTGTGATTTTGGCTAAAAATTAACCTGGTTGCACTAGGCAGGCTGGGGAGCGGCCTAGTGTATGCTATTTTGGTTTTCTGTGTAGTTTGGTTGATCAAACCGGCGAAACGGTGCGAACGGGCAGTTTTTGATGCCAAATCGGTGTGCTATAGCCCAATTTTTTTGAGGTGGGCCCGGGGTCAGGGAGTGATTTTGGCCAAAAATTTATCGAACTCCCCCAGGCAGGTTGGGGAGCGGCTTTATGTGGGCCATTTTAGTTTTCTGGGTGATTTGGTTTGTCAAACGGGCAAAACAGTACGAACGGGCCATTTTTGGGCCAAATTGGTGCGCTATAACCCACGTTTTTTTAGGTGGCCTCGGGGTCCAGGTGTGATTTTGGCCAAAAATAGATCGTTCTACCCTAGGCAGGCTGAAGAGCGACCTAGTGTGGGCCATTTACATTTTTTGGGGAGTGTTGGTTGGTCAAACGGGCAAAATGGTGCGAACGGGCTTTTTTTTAGCTAAATTGGTGTGCTATAGCCCACGGTTATTGGGGTAGGCCTGGGGTCCGGGCTTGATTTTGATCGAAAATCTATTGGGCTGCCCCAGGCAAGTGGGAGAGCATCCTAGTATGGGGCATTTTGATTTTCTGGGAGGTTTGGTTGGTCAAACGGGTAAAATGATGCAAACGGGCCATTTTCAGGCATAATTAGTCTGCTATAGCCTATGTTTTTAGGGTGGGCCCAGGGTTCGAGGCTGATTTTAGCCAAAAATCGACCGGGTTGCCCCAGCCAGGATGGGGAGCAGCCTAGTGTGGGCTATTTTTTTTCTAGGCAGTTTGGTTGGTCAAACGGGCGAAACGACGCGAACTGACCATTTTTCGACTAAATCAGTGTTATATAGCCCATGGTTTTTGGGGTGGGCATGGGGTCCAGGCTTAATTTTGGCAAAAAATTGATCGGGCTGCCCCAGGCAGGCTGGGGAATGGCCTAGTGGGCCCATTTTGGTTTTCTAGGAGGTTTGGTTGGTCAAACTAGTGAAACGGTGCGAACAGACCATTTTTGGGTCAAATCGGTGTGCTATAGCCTATGATTTTTAGGGTGGGCCCGAGGTTCGAGTGTAATTTTGGTCTTAAATCAATCGGGCTATCGCAGAAAGGTTGGGGAGCGGCCTAGTGTGGGCCATTTTGATTTTCTGGGAGATTTGGTTGGTCAAACGGGTGAAACAGTTTGAATGGACCATTTTCCGGCCAAATCAATGTTCGATAGCCCATGGTTTTTGGGGAGGGCTCAGGGTCCGGGCTATTTTGGCTGAAAAACAATCAGACTGCCCCAAGCAGGCTGGGAGTGACCTAGTGTGGGATATTTTGGTTTTCTAGGCGATTTAGGTAGTCAAACGGGTGAAACATCGCGAACTGACCATTTTTTAGCCAAACCGGTATGCTATAGCCCACGTTTTTGGGGTGGGCTCGGGGTTCCGGCGTGATTATTGCCAAAAATTAATTGCACTGTCCCAGGCAAGCTGGGGAGCAACCTAGTGTGGGCCAATTTTGTTTTCTCGGTAGTTTGGTTGGTTAAATGGGTGAAACGGCACAAACGGTCCATTTTCGAGCTAAATCGGTGTGCTATAACCCACGATTTTTTAGGTAGGATTGGTGTTCGGGCGTTATTATTACCAAAAATTGACCGGGATGCCCCAAGCAGGCTGAAGAATGGCCTAGTATGGTCCATTTTGGTTTTCAGGGTGGTTTAGTTGGTCAAACAAGCGAAATGGCGCAAACGGGTCATTTTCAAGCCAAATCGGTGTGCCATATCCCACAATTTTTAGGGTGGGCCTGTAGTATGGACGTGATATTGGCCGAAAATCGAAGGGGCTACCCCAGGCAGGCTGAGGAGTGGCCTAGTGTGGGCCATTTTAGTTTTTAGGGTGGTTTGATTTTTAAGACTTGCGAAACGGCACAAACAAGCCATTTTTGGGCCAATTAAGTGTGATATACCCATGATTTTTTAGGTGGGCCCGTGGTCTGGGCGTGATTTTGGCTGAAAATAGACTGGGCTACCCCAGCAGGCTAGGTAGTAGCCATGTATGGGCTATTTTGGTTTTCTGGGTGGTTTGGTTGGTCAAATCGGAAAAACAGCATGAACGGATAATTTTTTAGCCAAATTGGTGTATTATAGCCCACGATTTTTAGGGTGGGCCCAGGGCTCGGGCGTGATTTTGGCCAAAAATATACCGGACTGCCCCTGGTAGGCTAGGAAGTGGCCTAGTGTATGCCATTTTGGTTTTCTGGGTAGTTTAGTTGGTCAAACAGGCTATTTTCGAGCCAAATTGGTGTGCTATAGCCCACGGTTTTTAGGGTGGGCCTAGGGTCCTGGCGTTATTTTGGCCAAAAATAGATCGGGTTATCTCAGGATGGCTAGGGAGCTGCCTAGTGTAGGCTATTTTGGTTTTCTGGGCGGTTTTGTTGGTCAAACGGGCGAAACAGAGCGAAGAGCCATTTTCGGGCCAAATTGGTATGCTATAGCACACGATTTTTAGGGTGGGTCCGAGGTCTGGGCATTATTTTGGCCGAAAATAGACAGGGTTGCTCGAGCAGGCTGAGAAGCGGTTTATATGGGCCATTCTGGTTTTCTGGGCGGTTTGGTTGGTCAAACGGGTAAAACGGCGTGATCGGGCTATTTTTGGGACAAATTGTTGTTATAGCCAAGGTTATCAGGGTGGGCCTAGGGTCCGAGCGTGATTTTAGTTAAAAATCAATCGGGATGCCCTAGGCAGGCTGGTGAGCGGCCTAGTGTGGGCCATTTTGGTTTTATGGGCAGTTTGGTAAGTCAAATGGGCGAAACAGTCCGAATAGGCTGTTTCGGGCCAAATCGGTATGCTATAGCCCACGGTTTTTGGTGTGGGCCCAAGGATCCAGCGTGATTTTTGCCAAAAATTAAATGGGTTGCCCCAGGGAGGCTGGGGAGCGGCCTGGTTTGGTCCAATTTGGTTTTCTGGTTGTTTGGTTGGTCAAACAGGCGAAAGGTCGCTAACGGGCCATTTTTGGGCAAAATCAGTGTGCTATAGCCCACGGTTTTGGGTGGGACCAAGGTCTAGGTGTGATTTTGGTCAAAAATTAACCGAACTGCCCCAGGCAGGCTGGAGAGCTACTTAATGTGGGCCATTTTGGTTTTCTGGGCGATTTAGTTGGTCAAACGAGTGAAACAACATAAATGGGCCATTTTCGAGCCAAATCGGTGTGTTATAGCCTACGATTTTTGGGGTGGGCCCGGAGTCCAAATGTTATTTTAGTTTAAAATTGACTGGACTGCCCTAGGCAAGCTGTGGAGTGGCCTAGTGTTGGATATTTTGGTTTTTTGGGTGGTTTGGTTTGTCAAACGTGCGAAACGGCGCGAACGGGCCATTTTCAGGCCAAATTGGTGTGCTATAGCCCATGGCTTTTGAGGTGGCCCCAAATTTCTATGTGATTTTGGTTGAAAATCGATCGGGCTGCCCCAAGCCGGCTGGGGAGCGGCCTAGTATAGGCTATTTTAGATTTCTGAGCAGTTTGATTGGTCAAACGGGCAAAACGGCACGAACGGGCCATTTTCAGGTCAAATCAGTGTGCTATAGCCCATAATTTTTGGGGTGGGCCCAGGGTTATAAAGTGATTTTGGATGCCAATCGATCGGCTGCCCCAGGCAGGCTAGGGAGCGGCCTAGTATGGGCTATTTTTGTTATCTATGTTGTTTGGTTTATCAAACGAGCGAAATGGTTATTTTCAGAACAAATCAATATGCTATAGCCCACGGCTTTCGGGGTGGGCTCGAGGTCTGAGCGTGATTTTAGACAATAATCGATCGAGCTGCCCCAAGCAGGCTGAAGAGTGACCTAGTATGGGTTATTTTAACTTTCTAGGCGGTTTGGTTGGTCAAACGGGCAAAACATCGCAAATGGGCCATTTTTGGGCCAAATCGGTCTGCTATAGCCCACGATTTTTGGGATGGGCCCGGGGTCCGTGCTTGATTTTTGCAAAAAATTGACTTGGCTACCCAAGGCAGGCTAAGGAGCATCCTAGTATGGGTCATTTTGGTTTTTGGGGCAATTTGGTTAGTCAAACGGGCGAAACGACGTGAACAGCCCATTTTTGGGCTAAATCGATGTGGTATAGCCCACGGTTTTTGGGGTGGGCTCGAGGTCAGGGTGTGATTTTAGCCAAAAATTGACCGGGCTGCCCCAGCCAGGCTGGGGAGTGGCCTAGTAAGGAATATTTTAGTTTTACAGGCGGTTTGGTTGGTCAAACAGGCAAAATAGCGTGAAGGGCTATTTTAGGGCCAAATTGCTGTGCTATAGCCTACAGTTTTTTGGGTGGGCCCAGGTCCAAGCGTGACTTTTGCTGAAAATTGATCGGCCTGCCTCAGGCAAGCTAAGGAGCAATGTAGTGTGGGTGATTTTGGTTTTCTAGGCGGTTTGGTTGGTCAAACGGGCAAAACGGTGCAAACAGGCTATTTTTAGGCTAAATCGGTGTGCTATTGCCCACGGTTTTCTTTGTGGGCCTGGGTCAAGGCGTTACTTTGGCCAAAAATCAACTGGGCTACCCCAGGCAGGCTGGGAAGAGGCCTAGTGTAGGCCATTTTGGTTTTATGGGCGGTTTGGTTGGTCAAACGGGCAAAACGGCATAAACGGGCATTTTTGAACCAAATTGGTGTGCTATAGCCCATGATTTTGTGGTTGGGCCTAGGGTCCGAGTGTTATTTTTATCAAAAATCAATTGTGTTGTCCCAGACAGGCTGGGGAGCGGCCTAGTGTTGGCCATTTTGGTTTTTAAGGTGGTCTGGTTGGTCAAACGGATGAAACATCATGAACGGGCCATTTTTGAGCCAAAACGGTGTGCTATATCCCACGGTTTTTGGGGTGGGCCTGGGGTTCGAGCGTGATTTTGGCTAAAAATTGACCCAGCTGCCCTAGACTGGCTGGGGTGTGGCCTATTTTGGGCCATTTTGGTTTTCTGGGCAGTTTCCTTGGTCAAACAGGCGAAACGGATATTTTCAGGCCAAATCGGTGTGCTATAGCCCACGATTTTCAGGGTGGGCAAGGGGTCCGAGCGTGATTTTGGCAAAAAATTGACCGGGATGTCCCAGGAAGCCTGGGGAGCAGCCTAGTATGGTCTATTTTGGTTTTCTGGGCGATTTGGTTGGTCAAATGGATGAAACAATGTGAAAGGGATATTTTCAAGCCAAATCGGTGTGCTACAGCCCATGATTTTTGGGGTGGGCCTAGGTTTCGAGCGTGATTTTGGCCAAAAATTGATCAAGCTACCCCAGGCAAGCTAGGGAGTGGCCTAGTATGGGCTATTTTGGTTTTTTGGGCGGTTTGGTTGATTAAATGGTCGAAACGGCGCAAACGGGGTTTTCAGGCCAAATTGGTGTGCTATAGCCCACGGTTTTCAGGATGGGCCAAGGATCCAGGCGTGATTTTTGTTGAAAATTGATTGGGCTGCCCCAAGCTAGCTGAGGAGTGGACTAGTATGGGCCATTTTGTTTTTCTAGGCGATTTGGTTGGTCAAACGGATGAAACAGCTCATACGGGCTGTTTTTGTGCCAAATTGGTGTGCTATAGCCCATAATTTTTGGGGTGGGATCAGGGTTCGAGCATGATTTTGTTGAAAATTGACCAAGCTTCCCCAGGCAAGCTAAAGGGAAGTCTAGTGTGGCTATTTTGGTTTTCTGGGCAATTTTGTTGGTCAAACGGGCGAAACGGCGCGAACGGGTCATTATCAAGCCAAATCGGTGTGCTATAGCCGACGGTTTTGGGAGTGGACCCGAGGTTCAGGCTTGATTTTGGCTGAAAATCGATCGAGCTGCCCTAGGCAGGTTGGGGAGCGGCCAAGTACGAGTCATTTTGGTTTTCTTGGTGGTTTGGTTGGTCAAACGGGGGAACGGAGCAAATGGGCCATTTTTGGGCCAAATCGTTGTGCTATAGCCCACAGCTTTTGGGGTAAGCCCGAGGTTCGAGCATGATTTTGACCGAATATCAATCGAGCTGGCCCAGGAGGGCTGGGAAGCGACCTAGTGTGAGCTATTTTGGTTTTCTGGGCGATTTGGTTGGTCAAACGGGCGAAACGACGTGAACGAGCCATTTTTAAGCTAAATTGGTATGCTATTGCCCATGATTTTTAGGGTGGGCCAGGGGTCCGAGCATGATTTTGGATAAAAATTGACTGGGCTGCCCCAGGCAAGCTGTGAAGCGGCCTAGTATGGGCTATTTTGGTTTTCTAGGCAGTTTGGTTGGTCAAACGGGCGAAACGGCACGAACGGGCCATTTTTTAAGCCAAATCAGTATGCTATAACCCACAATTTTTGGGGTGGGCCCGGGGTTCAGACGTGATTTTGGCCAAAAATTGATCGGGCTGCGTCAGGCAGGTTGGGGAGCAGCCTAGTACGGGTCATTTTGGTTTTCTGGGTGGTTTGGTTAGTCAAATGAGTGAAATAGTGCGAATGGGCTATTTTAGGGATAAATCGGTGTGTGCTATAGCCCATAATTTTTTAGGTGGGCCAAAGATCCGAGCGTGATTTTGGCTGAAAATTGATCGGGCTGCCCCTGGCTGACTGGGGAGTGGTCTAGTGTAGGCCATTTTGGTTTTTTGAGCAGTTTAGTTGGTCAAACGGATGAAATGGTACAAACGGGCCAAATTGGTGTGGTATAGCCCACGATTTTTGGGATGGGCCCAAGGTTTAGGCATAATTTTGGCTGAAAATCGATCGGGCTACCCCAGGTAGGCTGAGGAGCGGCCTAGTATGGTCTATTTTGGCTTTCTAGGAGGTTTGGTTGGTCAAACGGGCGAAACGATGCAAACGGACTATTTTCTAGCTAAATTGGTATGTTATAGCCCACGATTTTTGGGGTGGGCCCGGGATTAGGGCGTGATTTTAGCTAAAAATTGTTTGAACTGCCCCTGCCAGGCCGGGAAGTAGCATAGTGTGGGCCATTTTGGTTTTCTGGGCGGTTTAGTTGGTCTAACGGGCAAAACGGCACAAACGGGCCATTTTAGGGCCAAATTGATGTACTATTGCCCCAGGTTTTTGGGGTGGGCTCGATATTCGAGCGTGATTTTGGTTGAAAATCAATCGGGATACCCCAGGCAGGTTGGGCAGCTGCCTAGTATGGGATATTATGGTTTTCTGGGCTGTTTGGTTGGTCAAACGGGCGAAACGGTGTAAACGGGCCATTTTCGAGCCAAATCAATGTGATATAGCCCACGATTTTTGGGGTGGGCCCGGGGTTCGAGCGTGATTTTTGCAAAAAATTGATAGGGCTGCCCCAGGAAGGATAAGGTGCGGCCTTGTGTGGGTCATTTTGGTTTTCTGGGCGATTTGGTTGGTTAAACGGGCGAAACGGTGCGAACGGGTCATTTTTAGGCTAAATCGGTGTGCTATAGCCCACGGTTTTTGGGGTGGTGATACAAGTGAGACTATGAATATCAACGTGTGTACAAGTGCAGAAAAGTATCATCCTAGGAAGTTCAATGTTGAGACGTGAGAAGGATCAAAGACGCACCAAAGCCGCCTTATTTGCTCATTTATTACACTAGAAGGGCGCCCCCTTTTCATTAAGGGTCTTTTGGTCATTTCATATTTTATGTAATAAGGAGACTATATATAGTTTAGTATTAGGGATTTTCATGACTTAGTTTATTATTGTTGTAAGTTCTGACATTTGAAACACCAAAGTCCTCTCTCTACTTGAGGCAAACCGAAACTTGTAACTAGGATAGCAATTCAAGGGTGGAATCTCTTGTAATAGCTTGTTTTTGAGAAACCTTGGCGCTTGAGTGGTGGAATCCTCTCTTGTGTCATTGTAAGAGTTAGATTATCGTGTGTGGAGGTGTTAGGGGTTTTAGAGTTTTATGTACTCTTTGGTTACTAGGATTTACACCACCTTTGTCTAACTATCTATCCTTTTGTTTGTTTTCATCTTGTATTAGATTGTATCTTGTGTTGTAAGCCGTGTGGTGTTGTCTTGTTATAACATTGTTGTTGTTCATTATATTGTGTTGTAACTTAGATTGGTTGGCTGATTTTGGTGTCACCAACACCTTGTTAACTTGTGAAACTCGTATTCTTGTTCTTGGCCGAAACTAGCTCTCAAAGGGTCCTCAGTTTGTGCCTTGTTGAGTGGACTGTTTTGGTGTCATTTCGTGAGTTCCTAGTCTCTTCTGTATCATTTGGTATCATATCAAGTCTGGTTGTGTTCCTACACTACCAATCTTGGGCTCTCTTAGTCGAAAAATCAATAAAAAAAAAGAGTTGAAGTGTTCTTGTTCTTGGCCGAGTGTTCTTGTTGTTGTTGTTGTGTTTGGCCGAGAATTGTGTCTAGATTTGAGTGTATTTTGTTGTCTTAGTTTGTTTCTAGTGCTGGTTCTCTTTCTCCTCAACACTTATTGAGTCTACCACCCAAGTTCTTGAGCAAGATTCCGATTGTGTTGTGGTGTTAAGTGGACGGTTTCTTATTGTTGGTGGTGGTGTTCATCTTGTGTTCTTGTGTTGTGTTGAAGAAGTTGTTGTTTGATCTTGAAGAGAGAAAAGAAGTATAAGACTTTTTTTTTGTCTTGAAAACAATTTCAAGACAACACCAAAGTAGTAAAAGAAAAAGAGACATTTAAAAAGCATACTTACCAAAAAGGAGTAACAACACTTTTCAAGAATAGACAAAAGAGGAAAGAGACAAGGCTACTCCAAAAGGATGTTTTTCCAAAAGAGTGCAAGTTGGTGAAAAGTTGGTAGAAGAATTTTTTACTCTTGAAAAGAGAGTCTAAAATCTTGTCCACCTACACCATAGCCGAAATATCTTCCTCAAAGGTGTAGTATTGAACATCAAAGTCTTGGAACAAATTTTCTTCAACAACAACGTGTGTTTTGTCTTGTTACCGTTTGTGTGGTGTTGTTGCTTGCGGTTCAAAGACTTGAACCTTTGTTGGTGTGTTGTGTGTGACATTGTGGACTGTTTTTTTTTGGTGCTATGAAACCCGAAACCTCACACTCTCAACCCACAAGGGAACACAATGCTACTAGTATCATTTTGGATCGCCTTGAAGCTATGTCCCGAGACATGGCTAGGATGACCACAGGTATTGAAAAACTAGACTCGGATGTGGTATCAATGAAGGGTGAAGTATCAATAATGGGTGGGAGATTGGAGAGAGTGGAAAACCAAAGAAGCCGACCTTCTACCCCTCGACATATTTCACCAACTAGTACTCCTGAGGCCATGCACCAATTGCTATATCCACCTATTGCGACAAATCAAACCAACCCTCACTCCCAAATCCGAGATCATGATAGACCAAGCCACCCTCCACTTCACCAAGTCTAACAGGAAGGACTTGGAACCCAAATACCACCACCAAACCTAAGCCCTCCCATCCAAAATCCACTTGACCAAAGACCTCACTATCCAAATCCAATCCCGCCGCTACAAGCTCCACTTAACCCAAATAGACCCGTCCATGTTGAGGGGTATGGTAGAGGAGAACAACATGCTGGTTATGGACCATATTATGATGTTTACATAAGAAGGGAGGAGATGAGGGATAGGCAAGGTGATCCAAGGGAAGTTCACGGCCGAGACGGAAGAGTTGGTCTTTGGAACCAACAAGGGAACCAAAATCGTGATGTAGGTTTAAATACCATCAAGGTGGGGCTTCCAACATTCAAAGGTGAGAGTGATCCGGAAGAATTTATATCTTGGGAGTCCACTTGTGAGAGAATCTTCCAAGTCAATGACCTTACCGAGGAGAAAAAGAGTTGTTATGCGATTGCACATTTTGAGGGTTATGCTACTATGTGGTGGGAGTATGTGAAGCAATTTGCAATGTTTTGATTGAGGGGCAGCCTTCTCCTTGGTTTAGGTTAAGGTACCTCATGAGACAAAGGTACTTACCCGAGAGTTACTATCAAGATCTCCTTGCTAAGTTGTTTAACTTGAGGCAAGGGAACAAAAGCGGCGTGGCTTACTATGATGAATTCCAACAACTCATTTTGAAACTTGATCATCGAGGGGAGCAAGTAATCCATGACATCGTTTGATTCAAGTTGGGTTTGAATAGGGACATTGCCTCACGGTTGACACTTCACAAGTTTGACACCATTGATGCCATCTTCCAAGCCGCCTTGGAAGTTGAGAAGGAATTACGAGAGAAATCGAGTGTCAAGATCAAAGGGCAATCTCCCTCGGGTTGGCACAAGGACAAAAATGACTCATCCAATATGGATAAAATTGATAACAAGGATTCACAAGCTGAAAACAAGGCTCACCAAAGGTACCTTCCAAGAAATTAAGGTAAACCACATTTCTCTTCAAGTTCTAAGGGCTTTCAATGTTTTAAATGCCAAGGTTGGGGACACAAGGCTAACGAGTGTCCAAATAGGAGAAATGTGATCCTAAGAGAGGGAAAATTTTACTTTCTTGGGGAGGAGGTGGGACTTGAACCAAAGGATATTGATGATCAATCTCAAGATGGAGAGAAGGTAGAACCCGAGGAGCCAAAGGAGGGGGATGAGGAAGATGTTTGGCCGTGTGAAGGTGAGATTGTAGTGCCTATGTATATGGAAAGGAAAGTCATGCTTAGTGAGGGTATGGAAGAAGAAGCCGAGAGTGAGGAGGATGAAGAAGGAGAGAAGCCAAGAGTTTGGATTGTGGGATTTTCCCACAAGGACTCTTTGTTGATTACTAACCGAGATACTAGCACTTTACCTAGTATCAAATCTTCTTATGTGCAGGTTGTAGAACATATAAATCCAAGGAGCATGCTTGATGATATCATGGGACCCTTGGTTGAACATCCTAACCTTATGAAGAGCAATGAAGAGATGATGAAAAAAGGAGAGCTTGCCGGTGACGATTGCTTGAATTTGAAGGCAAATTCCTCTCAAGATGGAGAGGATGATACAAGTGCAACTATGAAGATCAATGTGTGTACAAGTGCAGAAAAGTATCATCCTAGGAAGTTCAATGTTGAGACGTGAGAAGGATCAAATACACACCAAAGCCGCCCTATTTTCTCATTTATTACACTAGAGGGGCGCACCCTTTTCATTAAGGGTCTTTTGGTCATTTCATATTTTATGTAATAAGGAGACTATATATAGTTTAGTATTAGAGATTTTCATGACTTAGTTGATTATTGTTGTAAGTTTTGACATTTGAAACACCAAAGTCCTCTCTCTACTTGAGGCAAACCGAAACTTGTAACTAGGATAGCAATTCAAGGGTGGAATCTCTTGTAATTGCTTGTTTTTGAGAAACCTTGGCGCTTGAGTGGTGGAATCCTCTCTTGTGTCATCATAAGAGTTAGGTGATCGTGTGTGGAGGTGTTAGGGGTCTTAGAGTTATGTACTCTTTGGTTACTAGGATTTACACCACCTTTGTCTAACTATCTATCATTTTGTTTGTTTTCATCTTGTATTAGTTTGTATCTTGTGTTGTAAGTCGTGTGGTGTTGTCTTGTTATAACATTGTCTTTGTTCTTCGTTGTTCATTATATTCTGTTGTAACTTAGATTGGTTGGCTGATTTTGGTGTCACCAACACCTTGTTAACTTGTGAAACTCTTGTTCTTGGCCGAAACTAGCTCTCAAAGGGTCCTCGGTTTGTGCCTTGTTGAGTGGACTATTTTGGTGTCATTTCGTGAGTTCCTAGTCTCTTCCGTATCATTTGGTATCAGAGCTTAGGGCTTGGAAAAGCCAATATTGTTCTTTGCTTGGAAACGGTGGATCTTGAGGTGAGTTGATTCCCTTGGCAGTCACCGTAAGAACTTGGTGCTTGTTAACGTATTTTGTAGAGGTTTTAGAGTTTAATTTACTCTTTAGTTGCTACATTATGTGTTCTCTTTGTGTCAAGTTACCTATCTTTTTTTTCGTTTAAGTTTTTGTTTGTTGTTTCCGTTTGGTGTCTTGTCGTGTGGATTATTTTGCGAAGATTGTGGACTGTTTTGTGCTCATTTAGATACCGTTTAGTATCATTTGATATCAAATGATACGGAAGAGACTAGGAACTCACGAAATGACACCAAAACAGTCCACTCAACAAGGCACAAACCGAGGACCCTTTGAGAGCTAGTTTCGGCCAAGAACAAGAATACGAGTTTCACAAGTTAACAAGGTGTTGGTGACACCAAAATCAGCCAACCAATCTAAGTTACAACACAATATAATGAACAACAAAGAACAACGACAATGTTATAACAAGACAACACCACACGGCTTACAACACAAGATACAAACTAATACAAGATGAAAACAAACAAAAGGATAGATAGTTAGACAAAGGTAGTGTAAATCCTAGTAACCAAAGAGTACATAAAACTCTAAGACCCCTAACACCTCCACACATGATCACCTAACTCTTACGATGACACAAGAGAGGATTCCACCACTCAAGCGCCAAGGTTTCTCCAAAACAAGCAATTACAAGAGATTTCACCCTTAAATTGCTATCCTAGTTACAAGTTTCGGTTTGCCTCAAATAGAGAGAGGACTTTGGTGTTTCAAAAGTCAAAACTTACAACAATAATCAACTAAGTCATGAAAATCTCTAATACTAAACTATATATAGTCTCCTTATTACATAAAATATGAAATGACCAAAAGACCCTTAATGAAAAGGGGGCACCCCTCTAGTGTAATAAATGAGCAAATAGGGTGGCTTTGGAGTGTTTTTGATCCTTCTCACATCTCAACATTGAACTTCCTAGGATGATACTTTGATGCACTTGTACACACGTTGATCTTCATAGTCGCACTTGCATCAGGTGGGCCCGGGGTTCGGGCTTGATTTTTATCGAAAATCGACCGGGCTTCCCCATGCAAGCTAGGGAGCGGTCTAGTGTGGGTCATTTTGGTTTTCTGACGGTTTGGTTGGTCAAACGGGCGAAACGGCGCGAACGGGCTATTTTCGGGCCAAATTGGTGTGCTCGGCAAGCTGGGCAGCGGCCTAGTGTGGGTTATTGGGGTGGGCGTGGCAGTTCTGGTGGTCAAACGGGCTAAACAGCACGAACGGGCCGTTTTCGAGTAAAATGGGCGAAACGGCACGAATGGGCCGGTTTTTGGCGACTTTGTTGTCACTAAAACATATGAAAATTTGAAAAATATACTTTAGTGACAGTTTTTCGTGGCGACTTTTGTCACTAAAACAATTAAAAAATCTGAAATATTCTTTTAGTGACACGTTTTTGTGGCGACTTTGTTGACAGCTTTTTGTGGCGACTTTGTTGTCACTAAAACAATTAAAAATCTGGAAAATATACTTTATGGACAGTTTTTGGTGGCGACTTTGTTGTCACTAATACAATTAAAATTTTCAAAAAACTATACTTTGACAGCATTTTGTGGCGACTTTGTTGACACTAAAACTTATAAAAAAATCGGGAAAAGATACTTTTAGCGACACCATTTTGTGGTGATTTTGTTGTCTGTAAAACTACAAAAAAACTGAAAGATGTACTTATAGTAAAAGCTTTTTGTGGCAACTTTGTTGTTCTAAAACTAAACAAAAAAAAAAACATACTTTTAGAGGTCTCTTGGTTTAGAACAAGTTATACCGAGATTAGTTATCCCAGCATATTTATGGGATAACTTATCTCATCACTAAGGCATAAATGATGGGATAACTTATCTCGGTGAGACCATTTGGGAGATCAAACGGACGAAACGACGTGAACGAGCCATTTTCGGCCCAAATCAGTGGATGTTAGCCCATGATTCTCGAGGTGGGATCGGAGCTCGGGCACGATTAGAGCCGAAAACTGACCAGCAGGCCCCCAATGATTGCGGAGCAAGTGAAGGTGGCCCAATGAGATTGGTGGAGCCATTTGGTGGTCAAACGGACAAAACGAACCGTTTTCAGTCCAAATCAGTAGGTGTTGGCGACAAAAATACTATAAATCACAATATTAACAACCTAAGATATTTAAAAAGCGTATAAAAAAATTTTGGTTGAGAAAAACTTGATTGACTCCAAAAATTCAACTATGCCAGGAAAATTGAGGCAAAGGGAGTAAATTTATAGATTGTTAGTTATACACAAAATAATTATCAGGTTCTATTCAAAGGTAACCTTTATTTTTAGATTCTATTAACCCAAATTTATCAATCTCGTATACAATAATACATAGATTCCATCATAATTTATGCTCGTTAGATTTTTATTAAACAACTGAAATTTCGCAGAGTTCGATACAAACTTAACATTGCACTGCTTACAACACATTGAACAAAGTCCAGCTTGAGAAAAATGTGCTACTGTTTTACATAAATTAGTAGCAATTCCACAACCAAATATCAAATACACACTGATACCATGTAAAATCTGCCAATTACACCAAACTCCTGCAAGTAATCAGGGAAATTTTACCATGACTACAAACTCTGTTTCTAACTTGCATCGTCTTTCTCCTGTATCAAAGCTATATATCTAAAACGACGCAACTTATGCCTTAAAATGCAACTTCCCCTTTAGAATGATTCAGTGCTCTCTTCAGTCGGCAAGTTTAGCCTTGTCAGTCGTCATGGAAATCAGACCAATTAGGTATGGATCAACTAGCTAAACCAATTGGCACAAGAATTTTCACAAATGATGCTTCATCATGCCCAATTATTTGGGGAAGGTAGAGATTCACTGTACAGCTCGTGAAAAAGTCAAGGCCGGTGGGATAAACGCTAAGTTCTGAGGGGAAAAACAAAAGGAGAGGACATATACAAGATAATCTTATCTGAAGGCGACATCAATCATACTCAAGATTCTCCAAACGTCCTATCCTGGATGATCTGCCCAAGTTTTGTGTACACGGCTAGCTGTTCCTCGAATGTGAGGTTCAATATTATCTACACCATTGCAGAAGAACATCAATCAACACTTACTGTTATACTTCATTAAGATTTTTTCAGCGTGTTCATGTGAACTCGAGAAACATACCTGATCCAATATCATCTCAATTGACAAGTTCTGTGGCACGACAAAGGACTGATGATAGATATATGCAAAAACAGCCATCACCATCTGTAGAAATAAAACTCCTCATGAAAAAAGATAATCTTGGTCATTCAGATTAGAACTACTAAATACTACTGATCAGCAAGGAGTGATATGCAAGAGGGAGAGGTGAAACCTACGAAAGAATGTCTGAAAATAATAATTCTAGTAATCAATGTAAGAGGTCGAAATCGATATGCAACATCGCTTTGGCTGTTCCTGCTAAATTATTAAATCCAGGTAAGGGTAAGAACCTTCTGTCGGTTTCACCCTTCAAGTGTTGATTTTTTCATACATAGGCTAGAGATAGATCCATTGCGCTATCCGCATCAACATAATTCTATTTGTTTGCGGGGGGGTTATACTGACCGTACTAAGGCTTTGCTACTGTTCAACACATAAGGAACCCACGATGCTTCCTCTTTTTAATCTCATCTGGAAAACTAACATTCGTTTCACGAGGTGGTTCAGCATCATAATGAAAACGACTCGACATTGGATTTTAGTCATTTTACAATATCTTGTATCAGTCAGGAATTAAGTCACCAATTAATAATTAGAAGGATTGTTTATTACGAACAATCCTAATGCCCACATTAGGGAACAAGTGGAAACTGGAAAAATATATCACTGTAGTAACTGAATATTCATCAAGTGTATTAAATGAATGTCAAATTTTAAAATGTACAGTTCAGAAGATGATAGATTGAAACCAACCAACTCTTCATCTTTTGATCCATCAAGCTAAAATTGCATGTTCCAAGATTCCTACCCCTTCTTGGATAGAACTAATTCTTTTTCCTGAATTAACTTATACTGTACGTAATCCCAAGAAGTCGGGGCAAGAGAATACATGGCCGACAATTTTATGCTCAGACATGTAATGTGCCAAAAAGGATTCTTTAATATTAGATAATACCTGTCTACATAAGTTCAGAACCCATATTTAATTTAGCTTACCTGACAATCCATTCTATCTGTCATACCGCCATGTCCGGGTATACTATCACCAAAATCCTACAGCAAATAGAACGAGGGAAGCCATATTAGTTAGTAAGTATGGTAATAGTAAGGACCTACTAAGGCATCTAGAAATTAAAATAAGATAAAAATAGTGAATCTTGTACCTTGATCTTGAAGGCTCTCTTAAACCCACTAGCAAAAAAGCCTCCAAAAGGAGCTATAATAGAAGCAAACAAGCCAAGCAATAAAGCATGCCACTGTACAGGCAAAACAGCAATCTCTCTCGAAAGAAACTGCAGAGATAAGAATCAAAAATAACTTCAGCTTATTCTGCAATTGGCTGAAAAGAGTGGCATTTCTCATGCAGTATGAATCACTTGATAATCTCAAGTATCGGATTAGAAGAATCAAAATAATACCAATCACATTAGATCGCCTGAACACTTTTATGAACTATTATCACAGAAATTGATACTTGAAGAAAACCCATATCTTTCACAACTTTGTTTTGACAACTGTTAATTAGAAGGCATTTTGATAAACCTCACATCCAGAAGTAAATATGATATTACATATTAGTAGTAGTTTTCACCAATTGAAATATGATACTTTAAAATCACCTTGTTAGCACCATAATGGAAACTTAAGACTCACTTGAGTAATTATTTTCTATACCAAATTCTTTAGTTTACCATTTTTGATTTGTCAATATTCAGTGATCAAGTTTGGCTAACAAGTACTTCAACTTCAAAAAGTACTTCCGGAAAAGGCTTCTAACCGGAAATAAGATTAAAGAATAATAAAAAGAAAAGAGCATAGTAGATCTATGATTTGCCCCTCAGTCGGGATGGTCCTGTCAAAAAACTTGATTCATGCAGAGAAAGAAACTTAGGATAAGAGACTGATGGAAGCAGCAGGGCTGGGTCTGTGAGTGAACCCCAAAACCTCAAATCAACTTCATATCACGGCCAAAAATTTTAGTGGTTTAGTACCTTGTATTAACTATATTTGAACAATGTTCACACAGATCATTTTAAATTTTAAGGGAGAAACAATGAGATGAATTAAAGACTATTAGCTACAACAGCATTAAGCTAATACACTTGTTCTTGGACAAACCAAAATTACGATGTCGCTGCCTTATCTGCCACTTGCGATTAGTTTTTCAATTACATGGATCAAAATATTAAAATGCATAGAAGCATTTGTATGCAGACGTAATTACTGTAATTTTTTGTTAGTGCTGCTATGTTAGGAAACAATAATTAAGAACCGTTCGAGCTGAACTTTCTCTCCCTGATCTGTTTTCTTTCTTTTACAATTTTTTTTGAACCTGAGTTTTCTTTATTTTACAATTCTCCATTCAAGTGGAACTATTTTCCCTTAAAGACATTTAATCTATTATTTTAACTTAATAAAACCTCAATTAATACATTAGGATTTCCCTTAAATACGTTTAATATATTATTTTAACTTTTAGAAAACCTGAAAGAATATTATAAGTCTAAGGTGGCAGAAATGCGGATGTTGCGCTGGATGTGTGGACTGACTAGAGGGGATAGAGTTCGGAATGAGACTATCCGGGAGAAGGTTGGTGTGACTTCAGTGGAGTGCAAGATGCGGGAAGCACGATTGAGATGGTTCGGACACGTGAAGAGGAGGAGCATGGATCCCTGGTCCGTAGGTGTGAGAGGCTAGCGTCGGATGGTTTTAGGCGGGGTAGGGGTAGGCCGAAGAAGTACTGGGGTGAGGTGGTTAGGCGGGACATGGAACAGTTACAGCTCACCGAGGACATGACCCTAGATAGGAAGGTCTGGAGGACGCGAATTACGGCAGAGGATTAGAGCCAGTTCGGGTCGCTAGTGTAGGGAACTACTTGGTGGGGGTTTTATTCTTGTCATGATTCCGTGTTCTGTGTTCCGTGTTCCATGTTGTATTACGAATCTGTGTGCTTTCCCTGCTTTCCTCTGCTTTATATTACTTATGGGTGCCGTATCTATGTTATGTAATCTGCTTCTGTGCGGCACTATGTGTTTGTGTGGTATCTCGTGCCTTGAGCCGGGGGTCTATCGGAAACAGCCTTTCTACTTCATCAGAGGTAAAGGTATGGACTGCGTACATCTTACCCCCCCCAGACCTCACTAGGTGGGAATACACTGGGTTTGTTGTGTACCCAACATCGAAACTCACAGGAACCCAAAAAAAAAAAATCAATGCAACAGAGATTTTTTTAGTCCATACACCATAACTCATGACCCTACTTTAATTTGGCTTTGCAACAGAAAACCTAGCATAAGGGGTATTCATCAAATGAACCCTGATCTACTTCCGATAAATACTTTTTTAGAGCATATTATTAAATATTATTAATTATAAGATATGGAAATATTGATGTTGGTATATTGATCAAAATTGATTCATAGAGATGGTCAAAACAAAAACACCTTCTAACATGAAGGAACTCATGACCTGCGCAATTTATTAAATGCGAATTTTCAGAATATTGTATAGTATAGGTATGCATAATACATAAATAAACACTCAAACTTGGCCTCAACTGGCAAGTAAACACTCCAACTTTGAGGTGTCTAGATGTGCACTCTCAAAGTTAGAGTCATTACTTGCCAGCTGAGGCCAAGTTTGAGCATATGTTTGTATATATGTATGTCTGTAAGTGTACACGTACACATCCCCGCACAGAAAATATCCCAAAGACATCTTATTACAACAACAACAACAACAAACCTAGTGTATTCCCACAGCGTGGGGTCTGGGGAGGGTAAGATGTACGCAGTCCATACCGCTACCTCCGAAGAGGTAGAGAGGCTGTTTCCGATAGACCCCCGGCTCAAGATAAAGGATAGTAAACAAGGGGATGGATGACATAACCGAAATAAAGAATAAGAAATAATAAAATAAAATCAAAGAAATATGAGATACGAAAAATAAGAGCAACACGGAATAAGAAAAATAGGAACTAAGAAATAAGAAATAGGACACCCACCTAGTAGTAACATACACTCACATACCAAAGACACATATGTACACTGTCCTATGATTACTAACCCACCGGCTACACAAGCACTCTCCTGATTGCTTGCTACAACCCACACACTAACACTAGCCTTCTACCCTTATCCTCGACCTCCACACCTTCCTATCTAGGGTCATGTCCTCAGTAAGCTGAAGTTGCTCCATGTCATGTCTAATCACCTCCCTCCAGTATTTCTTCAGCCTACCTCTACTCTTCCTGAAGCCATCCAACGCTAGCCTCTCACACCTACGAACCGGGACATCCGCGCCCCTCCTCATCACATGCCCAAACCATCTCAGCCTTCCTTCCCGCATCTTGTCCACCACCGAAGTCACTCCCACTTTCTCCCGGATAATCTCATTCCTAACTCTGTCCCCTCTAGTAAGCCCACACATCCAACGCAACATTCTCATTTTCGCCACCTTCAATTTTTGGATGTGAACATGCTTAACCGGCCAACACTCTGCTCCATACAATATGGCCAGACGAACTGTCACTCTACAGAATTTGCCTTTAAGCTTAAGGGGCACCTTCTTATCACACAACACTCCCGAGGCGAGCCTCCACTTCATCCATCCTGCTCCAATATGTTTAGAAACATCCTCATCAATCTCGTCATTCCCCTGGATCATAGACCCAAGATACTTAAAATTATCCCTCTTACAAACATCCTGTGAGTCCAACCTCACCACCACTTCATCCTCCTGCCTCGAGTCACTAAACTTGCATTCCAAAAACTCCGTCTTGAACCTACTCAACCTAAATCCCTTAGACTCAAGGGTTTACCTCCAAACCTCCAATTTGTCATTCACCCCTCCCCCCAAACCCCCCGCATCTCATCAATCAGCACTACATCATCCGCAAATAACATACACCAAGGCACCTCGCCTTGAATACTCCGCGTAAACACATCCATCACCAACGCAAAAAGGAACGGACTAAGAGTCGATCCCTGATGCAACCCTATCTCGACCGGAAAATGCTCTGAGTCACCTCCCGCCGTCCTCACTCGGGTCTTCCCTCCATCTTACATGTCCTTAACAGCTCTGATGTACGCCACCGGAACCCCTCTCACCTCCAAGCATCTCCAAAGGACCTCCCTCGGGACTTTATCATATGCCTTTTCCAAAGACATCTTATGACAAATTCATATTTAGTGACTTATAGGTCACGGCTTCGAACCGTGGAAGCAATCACTAATGTTTGCATTACGGTAGGTTGTCTAAATCACACCCCTTGGGAAACAGCCTTTCCAGGGCCCTGCTAACGGGAGATGCTTTGTGCGGGCTGCCATTTTCTTATATCTAGTGTCTACAACAAATTCACCAAGAAATAGGAAATAAAAGGTGGATTCCTCCTAAAGAGAAACAGACATGACCAAAGCAAACATATGCCCATGCTATGTGATTAAAAGAAAAGCTTCTGCATGTAATAGTGACAAAAGCACATACAAACGCAAATTTAAGTAACTTTTGTTTGACAGAGAACTTACCCATGCAGGAAACCATTCTGGCAAAGTGAAATATTCTGGTTTAAACAGCAGGCCAGGATCACAATCAAGCCAACCAGTTGATAGGTCCTGCACCACAAAATATGGAAGTCAAGCTTTCAAAACTGAGCAGCTAGTCTCCCAAGACAACAGAGAACTTTACCAGAAAAAATTACCTTTCTAGGGCATGTCAGCCACTGGAAACGACCAAACACATTCGCAAGCTGAAGAAACAACAAATAATGATTAGAAAATAAAAAGAAAAAGAAAATATACCCTTCTCGAGCACTTTCCAGAAGAAAACTTTAGTGAATTCTATAAACATACATAAAAGCAACAATACAATTTTAGCTTGAGAATTTAGATGAATCTGTCTTGAGAAGGTAGCATAACCACATAAGAGTAGTATTAAAAATATCCCCACTATGCAAACATTCCGAAATGAAGAAAAGGCTTATGTACTGTACTGAAAGTATAAGTGTACTGCAATTGCTATTGCACTAGTTACCAGAAAGGCAGAGATAATGGTTGTAATAGATGCTCCAATGAAGCCTTCCCAAGTTTTCTTAGGGGACAATTTGATCAAAGGAGTTCTTCCAAAGAAGAATCCAAAGAAATAGGCAGCTATATCATTGATCACGATGAGCGAAGCTGGAAGTAGGAACCTGCATTAAAATGTATCTGTGTTTGAAGTTCCATATCTATGTTGGATTTGTTGCATGTATAAAACAAAATCAGAATACAAATGTATGTTCCCCAAGAACTAAAAGATGCCCCCCAAGCATTTCTACTAGATATATTCACCAAGAGGAAAGGACTTGGACACAATGATTAGTTTCGGAAACAAAGCAGATTTAAATCTCCAGCACATGCAAGAGAGGGTAGGACCCTATGCTAGGGTAGCCATGGTAGGTTAGTTTAGTCAGTCAATACAGCAATTTCCTTCTCTATTTTTGGTGGATATAACAACTACACCTCAATCCCAAGCAAGTTGGGGTCAGCTATATGAATCCTCACTATCCATGTCGCTCCATTTAAATTCATCCCAAACCAGTATTACCTATGGTGGATGGAGGACGAAAAAAATATCTATGAAACTGAAGGTGCCTTACCAGAAAATTCCCTCAAAAATATTGGCAACAGTGAAAGCGGATTGTGTAAACACTACGATAAGAATCATATGTGTCCACGCATATTGGCTAAATTGATACTTGTACATCTTCTTCTTCAGTGTTAAAATGAACCACATGAAACCTGATTTCAAAGGAGAGGAAACAATTCAGTAAAATTTCTCAAACAATCAACAGAAGATGTACATGAATTATGACAACCCAAGGCTTGAAGAATGGCACCCCAGGACAGCAGTGCAACAAACAACTTAGTACTTTAAGTCTTGGATATTGTTCAATTATGAAATGCTTTCGACAATGAAACACTGCATGAAAGGAAATGCTTCAAACATATAGAACAAACCTGAGATATAGAAGAAATAACACGTGACCATGTGATACTTAACAAATCTGCTGACAAGCTTGTATAGGAATTTGTCTAAAGTAACAGTGTTGACAAGTCTCTGGCTTAGCATGCGGCCATATACGAACAGCATTGCTGTGAAGAAAAAGTGCCTGCAAAACAAAGTAGGAGTTTAACAAAGTTAGAAAGAGTGATCAAGAAAACCATGACGCCATGTCAATATAATAACTAGTGTCAAGCTTCAGGATAAAGATCGACTACAATGTGCAAATGTGAATCACATGTTATGGCATTCAACAATAGCAACTGTGAACGGCATGAAATGGTGTAAAGGCAACAATGCATCTGCCAATTTAATCCTCGGAGCCTGATCATTTGGAGGTTTCATCCCGTGAATTAGGCAGTTTTCATCAGTTGGCAAAAGTAGTCCTAGTTCCACAGGAAAACCTGATAGCAAAACCCAAACTAAGACCTCATAGCAACAACTCTTCTTTTCCCTGAATGGCCAAAATCTACAAGTATAGACACGAAGCCTCCTCATTATTGTACATGCGGCTATCACAAAAATCCCTACATCCATCCCGAGCCCTTTATATCACCTCTCCTCTAAAACCGTATTATGTTCCTTAGGGGTTATGAAATGAGAGTCTTCCATTCGCCTGTCGCATATATCAAACTCAGCTTCATCCCAAACCAAGGAGCTATTTGGTGGATGCATGTGTGAAGGAAGATGGGCGACTACATAAGCTAAAAGAGTAAGGACTACAAGACAGGCCAGAAGCGACTTGTATTCTCGTTAGGATTGGATATAGATGGGAAATCTATAGTCGCCAACCTCTCGAAAACAATATGTTCTAGTGGATAGCACCCAAGGGTGTGGCCTAGTGGTTCAATGAAGTTGGGTTGAGCGCTATGAGGTCTAGTTACCTGGTACCTGTTGTTGGTGGGAGGTGGCAGACTGGCAGGTATCCCGTGGAATTAGTCGAGGTAAGTGCAAGCTGGCCTCGACACCACGGTTACCAAGAAAAAAATATATGTTCTAGTGGCTAAAAAGATTGTGCGGTCTGGCATCAAATCGTTCTTTTTCTTTTTACACATACAAACCAAAAAAAAATGAGGTCTAGTTGTTATTCACACATACGTACAAGTTTCCACTATCATCCATCCCAATTTTAGTGCCTTCTTTTTGTTATGGGTAGATACAATCGTTGAAAGTTCTCGTACTTAAATAGAAGTGGTTTAATTAAGTTTAGCTTTTCAAAGAAGTTGAATGTTTTTTGTTTTGATATAAAAGTATCTCAATCAAGGATGGGACCTCAGCTTTAAAAGACCTTTAAATGACTGGGAGCTGGACATATAAACGGTATTAATCTCTTCAACGGAGTTTCCACAGAGAAAGAAAGAATATGTTGCTTACAAGACAAAACAGGAGCGTTTTCAGACAAGTCAGCATATCACATGACGAATAACAACAATCTTCAGGTACATTGGCTTGGGAGGCAACTATGGAAGACAACATACCATACAAGGTGGTCTGTTTTGTATGGTTGATAGTTAAAAGGGCTTGTTTGACACAAGACAAACGGCAAAGAAGGGGAACACAACTATGCCCTATCTGCAATTTATGTGGGAAGTATGCAGAAACAAATAGTCATCTTTTTTAGCATTCTAGGGTTACTACTCAAACATATTTGTTGCTAATATTGGTTTGAGAAGGGCAATGACAATTAACACACTAGATATGCTATCTAGTTGGAACAGGGGAGGAGGAACTGAAACTAAAAAAAAAAAAGAGTTGGAGTATGATCTCAGGCTGCATATGGTGAACTATCTGGAAGGAAAGGAATTCAGCATGCTTTGATAACAAAAGCAACCCTATCCAGAAGATAAAGCATAATTGTATTCGACTTTTGCAACTTTGGTGTAATGAAAAGTATATAGATGATACTGAGATCTCATACAGTTTTTAGGGCCTCTTTAGTTATTTCTTTTGATGTTTAAAGTTAGATGTAGCTTCTCTTTAACCTCCTTGTAATTATGGCCTCACTGGCCCTTTTGAATCAAAATACAACTTGTTACCTTGTCAAAAAAAAGAAGTATCTCATTTTTTACTTCTAGTTTTCTCTAACAACTCATATTAATTCTTCTCTTGTAAACAATTTTCATACAATAATGAGAGCATATGAGGAAAAGTATCTTGTACAAATGGACAGAATTTTGCAACCAAAAACAAAGTTGGGCAATTAATGATGGACAAAAAAAGTATATAACAAACAAACAACGTTTATGCTCGAATAATCTAGTTAGTCAATGTCACTTTCATCTTGTAATCATGATTGCATCAATATTTCCTCTTCTAATCACATTTTATACATGAATTGGATTGTAATCACGTTGCAGCAATATTATATATTAAAGTGCATGACCAACTCATCTAAGACTATAGCTATTCGAGAGCACACTTTCAGTTTTTAACACCCAGTAACTCTTAGTACGTGCATGACCAAGTTGCAAAGTTCATAACTTATAAGTGTGAAAGGAATATTTATGCCTATATGGTGTACAGAGGTGTCCCACAGAGTTGAGCAAGATTAGATCCAAATACTTAAGCCTAAGTAAGTGAGTTAACCCATTGTGGATTTCACGACCGTACAAAGTCTTTTACGGTTCATATGTTCATAAATAGTATAAGGCTTCAAGGCCTAAGCTTTAAGGCTAAGAGTTGAATCATATTAGGTGGTTTACGACTGTAAAATGAAGATACAGTCCATACTTCTCGACGTGCATTGAAACAATTCTTCAAACAGTGAACTTGTCCGAGGACATGCCATCCATAGTGGGATTTACGGACATAAAAATGGTTCCACGACTGTGGATTTGGCTGTGGTTGAGTGGTGGGTGAAAGTGAGTTTCTGGATGAGAATCCACCACCTTGTACGGTGGGTTTCACGCTCATGAATGGTCATCCACTGTCACTTTCACAACCGTGAAAATTTCACAGCCATAAGTCAGTCCATAAAGTTGAGGTGGCGGAAAGTTTATGTGATGCCTAAAACTCGATCAAAAGTTTATTTTTCACTCTTTTGTTCACCTCTGAAAGCTCTCTAAGGAGATTTTTTTCACCTCCAAGGTCTAAAGTAAGGATCCTTCATAGTTCACTATCAGTTTTCGCGCATTGTCAATGTGTTGCTAATAAGAACTTCTTCTTTGCTTTTAGTTTCAAGCTGCACTTTTGCAGAAGTATTTGGCAAGAAAACCAAATGAGTTTGACTACAAAAGGTAAGTTTTTAACTCCCTCTTCAATTATGAGTTTTTTCTTTTGAGAAGGGTTCTTGATTTATGAGCTTATACAAGCGTTTTTACGCCGTTTAATAAGAAACTCATGGAACGGTGTCGCAAGCCATGAGTTCAAGTTATATATGTTTGTTTGAGCTGAGAAAGGGGTTGTTTTTTATGAAGGCAGCGGAGGAGTAATCTTGACGTCATAGTAAGGTCATGTAATCAATTGGGAAGCGGCAGAAAGGAAAGGTGTTGGGATACACCGCTTATTTATTGTATTGGTCGAGCTTGTAGATCGTGAGTTATTATTGTGTTGTTGGTAAAGACGTGCTTCTTGGTTAGTTGTTTATACTGCTTCTATATGATTATGTGATAAAGATAAAGTTCCATTTGGAAGACGTCAATGGCACATCGTAAGTGACCAATCAAGTACGTATGTGAGCTAAAACCTCCGTCACCATTAAGGCACGACCCGGAGTCATATATTTCTCCTATAAGGCTGATACAGTTTATATGATACATGGAAACTGTGTCTTCTTTACTACAAATTACTCGCATGCTTATCTGCCAAAGTCTGTGTTATTACTCATATACGGGTCAAAAGCTCATAAATCTTACACGATTGTACGTGCCTTCATTTGAGACTCTTAGAAGTTATATGGTACGTCTGTCACGTGTTAAAAGGGAACATAACTGGCCACACATGGTTGCACTTGCATAGATCCAATAGTGATACGATTCTTAAGCTAAAACGAGTACTACATGTTTATAATACCTAGGAAAATTACTAGGTATTATATACTTAAATGAATAACTTCTGGGATGCTATATGAGAACCACCAAGGCTGGTCACATATTACTGCTTCACATTTTACTTCTGATGCTCATATGCTCATGACTGCTCATCTTTGATGTTTGATTCATTTGAACATTCTTACTTGTCTACTTGTTATTCTGTATGCTTTACATACTCATACATGTTTTATATGTACTGACAGCCCTACTTTCACAGGCATTACATTTCCATAAATGCAGGGTCATCAGGTTCACGGGACAACATACATCCTCATTAGGCCCAGTTGCTGCCCTCAGTTGATCTTTTGGTGAGTTCCATTCCGTCTCTATCTAGAGCTATTACACGTCTAGAGCTTAACTTTTTGGCTCTATATATGTTATAGTTGGGTAGCAGGCTTGACTTTTCATGAGCCAAACACATGAAAGTTCTTTTTTGATAATGGTAGTTGTGAATTGAACGTGTAACCTATGTCTGCACTCATACTATGTTAAAGTGCACAACCAACTCACCTAAAAGTTTAAATTATTAGAGAGCACACTATTTTTAACAATTGTGGTGGTAAGACCAGCATTGTTGTATGAGACAGAGTGTTGGCCAGTCAAGAACGCCCACGTCCAAAAGATGAATGTAGCAGAGATGAGGATGTTCAGATAGATGAGGATGTTCAATTTAGGAACGAAGTTATGCAGGGCAAGATGGGACTGGTCTTTGTGTCGGACAAGATGAGAGAAGCGAGGCTGAGATGGTTTGGACATGTGAAGAGGAAATACGCCAGTTAAGAGGTAGAAGTAGGCCAAAAAAGAACTAGGAGAGGTGATTAGACAAGATATGGCACAACCTCAGGTTACTGAGGACATGACCCTAGATAGGACAGTATGGAGGTCAAGAAAAAAGGTTAGTAAATAGCCTAGTGTGCTCGCGCGTTAGGAGGGAGAGGCAAGGGGCTTGCTCCATATCCTCTTCTCCTTATTAGTAATAGTATTTAGTAGTTGCTTAGTTTTCTATTCTTCTACGTGTTTCTACTATTTGTTGCTTCATTTTGCTATGTATCTTGATATTTTATTGTCATTTTTTTTCTTGCAACCCTTCTCTGAATAACTTCCTTTTTGAGCTGAGGGTTATTAAAAACAACCTCTATACCTCACAAAGGTAAGGGTAAGGTCTACGTACAATCCCACCCCCACCCCCACCCCCACCCCCACGTATAGGATACAGTAGGTATATTTCGTATACTTCTTGTATACGGGCAAGCTTTTGCCCTTGTATAATGAAATTTATTACTTTATCAAAAAAAAAAAGGGATTACACTAGATGTGTTGTTATTGTCATGTTGTAGTTTATGCACATTTAACAAAAGTAATTTGACATATCCACCAAATAAGTGGAATGGAGCACCATATTCTGTTAATGAAAATGAGCCACAAAGCAGATAATTAGTATTCATAGCATTTATTGGATATTTTCATATGAATAGAGGTAGGATTCTGTTGCAACTTAAGAGTAGCTAATGCTTCTGAACAGTTTCTATAACCCAAGGTCTAACTGACTGAAAACAGAGGCTCATTACTTGCATTGCTCGAACTTATGCCATATAGTTTGAATAAATAAAAAGCAAATATATTCAGATCTGAAAGATTCCGCACAGTTATCCAACTATATACTTTGATTCCCAGCAAATATTTTACAAAAGTAAAATTTTTTATCAAAAGTTGGGTATGACTTGAACCGATCCCATTGACAGATCTCCCAAAATAAGTAGAATATGCATACTTGTGAAAGTAAGAAGGAAAATTCACGTAAAATTGATTTTACTCACCAATTCAATAACCTGAAACCAGGAAGATGTCGGTCTTCATGTGCTCTTCTAAGTAGATTGAACAACTCTTTTGCCATAAAGATTTGGATAACAACTACCATGGCCCAAATATAAAGATGACCCATGTAAATGATGAAAGCAAAGCCTCCAATCATCCACACAGATGAATATGCACGGATAAGCATTGATTTGTACTTGGACCGATCATTAACAAGCAAATGGTTTCCATTTGCTTTGGCAACTTCTGGAGGAACCTGTAATTTTGGGAAGATGGAGAAGAATATTAAGAAAATTTGGTACTTACATGGAGAAGAGTAGGGTGCGAACCCATTATCTAGGGAGTTTTGAAACTAAAAAACAGAGGATTCTTAGATATCAAAAAAATGATACAGTTAGAAAATTTGGACTCCTTAACATCTAGAAAATTCCAATCCCAAGAGGTGTCACTATAAAGTATAAACATCTCAACTTTATTTACTAATCTTTCTGTTGATTAATGTACTTGCTCTTTCTTAAACAAATTGACAAAAACTCATAGTTAAAAATTTTAAAATAGCTCAAGTCATTAAAAGAACAAATATGAAAAGGTGAAGTCACCTCATTTGATCCTCTGCGACGACGTATCCGTCCTGAAGGCGTTCCTGGGGCACCGGAATTGCTATCGTTATGCATACTTCCTTTATCAAGTCCTTACCCCCTAGCTGTTCAACTTACAAAAAGCACATGAATCCCTAAAACCACCTGAATGTAAAGAAATCATAAAAAAAGCTTAAGCAGTTGGGGAAAATGTCGACGAATTCAACATAAAATAGAGTATCAGACAAAATAATGAAACCCATTTATATTTAGACTATCTATAAGACTAAGTCTAACCACATAAGTATAAAGTAAGCAATTAGAAAAGGTCAATAGTTCAACAAGTCAAACAAAATATCAGACAAAATAATTTGAATCATTTACATTTAGCCAATCTATAAGGTTAATTCTTATCATATAAACTACTGACAAATAACAAAGCTGCCAATACAAACAAGAATGGAAGAACTCTACACAAGGATACAAATGCATATTATTAGAATGAGAAGTCCAAAAAGGGAATCAAGTTCATAAACCCTAGTTGGATGAACTAAAGCACTGTGATGCAGGAAAAATAAACTGAATCTTAAGAAACTAAACAGAAAAGGACAATTTAAACAACTTGCATATTGACATTTTACAAGTCCTTATAAAAAGCTAAAAACAGCTAGAGAAGGTTGTTGAATTCAACAAGAAAACAAAAAGAGTATCAGACAAAATAATTCAAATCATTTACATTAAAACTCTCTATAAGGCTAATTGTAAACATATAAGTATTAAATAAGCAAAGCTTCGAAATACAAATAACAAATGACGAATTCCAATTTGAACAACAACAAATAGCGTATACGACCCAAAAAAAAAAAAATTGACCATTTACACTATCTATAAGGTAGCAGCGTTTTGTCTTGTTATCCGTCTATACTAGTAGTTGTAGAATTACTCCTACAGTTTCTAGTCCTTCGATTATGTTATTATATGTTGTCTTGTACTTCGACTATCATATTATTTTGTTGTAATATTGTCGTGTTACTATTAGTTATTTCTTGTACTTCTATAACTTCTTTTTTTCTGAACTGCTTTAGACTATTTTTCCCTTGAGCCGAGGGTCCATCAAAAACACTCTACCTAGAGGTATGTATACACTCTACCTTCTCCAGACTCCACTTGATGGGCTTGTACTAGGTATGTTGTTATGTTGATACACTATATATAAGGCTAATTATAACCATATAACTTCTACTCTCTGTGTCCAAATTTAAGTGTCTTACTTCCCTTTTTGGTGTGTCCCAAAGAATGTCTCTTTCTATATTTAGTCAGTCTTCCAATTCCAACATTCTACATGGCAAGTTTAAGACCACGATATTAAAAGGACTATACACATCTTTAATTTAAGATCACAAGATTCAAAAGTCTCCCTTTATTTCTCAAACTTTGTACCTAGTCAAGCTAAGACACTTAAATTGAGACGAAGGGAGTATTAATAAGCAAAACTTCTAATACAATTAAGAATCAAAGAATACCAATTTGTATACTACACACAAGGACACACATGCATCTTTTTTTATAATAGTGGAGTTTGGACTAGCTTGTGCACACCTCGACTTCACAGGATACATGTCACCTCCCACCACCAACAGCTATCGGGTAAATATGTCTACAAGCCTAGGACGGATGGAAGGAAATCACCCATGTCATCCATCCCAATTTATGTGTCACCTTTTGAATTTCGAAATCATATGTCATTTAAGTATTTTGAATTATCAATTATTGTGACTTATAGTACTTTTTATGTAGTCTCGAAATACGTTAGTTTTATTTCAAAAAAATTGAAGCTCCCATACCCGAATTCACAGTCATATTAAACTATTTGATTTTCGAAATTCAAACTATGCCACATAACTTGGCACAAAGGGAGTAAAATCTTTTTTGTCTCTACTAGAGTTTGAACCTGAGACCTCATGTTCTAAATCTATTTCATTGACCACTATGCCAGCATTACTAATACACTTTATTCAACACTATTACGACCCCTTAGTATTTTTTATCTTTGTTAGAGTTTGAACATGAGACCTCATGATTCTATATCTACTTCGTAGACAATTGCCCCAGCATTATTAATACAATCTATTAAGCACTATTCTTATCTACTCTACCAAAAATGACCCCCTAGTGTTTCTCGTCTCTGCTAAGATTTGAACTGAAACCTCGTGGTTCTAAGCCCACAACATTGATCACTACATGCAACACCCTCGAGTGCCACAAATGCATCTTATATTACAATGAAAATTTTGAAGATGTCATACTCAAAATTGTTTGACTCTCGGGATTCAAATTGTGCCACATAACTTGAGAGAGTGAAGTTTAAATCTGAGACCTCATTTCTAAACCCACTTCATTGATCACTACGCTACACAGTCGAGTGCCACAAATGCATCATATAACAACAAAATACGTCCAAAAAGTGAGTTCAATTAAAGCTAAAATAGTTCATAAACTATTTGAAGGAGGTTCAACACTTACAATATATACATCAAAAGAATTTTAACCATGTATAGAACGTGTAATTTTTCGTTAAAGGGACCCCAAAATGGCTCCGACCCTACTCCCTCAATCTCAATTTATATGGCACAATTGGAATTTCTTTGCGATTCAAGCTTGTAAACCTTAACTCTCGAAATTCCAACCGTGCCACAATAAGCAAAACTTCCAATACAAATAAGAATCAAAGAGTTCCAACATACTCAGAAATGCATCATATTATAGTTAAAAAAGGTCCAAAAATGGAGTTCAATTAAAGCTAAAATAGTTCATAAACTGGCCTAAGGAGATTTAACACTTACAATACATACATCAACATAATTTTAAAACGTGTATAAAAAGTGTAATTTCCCGCCCAGGGGAGCCCAACCTAGCACCGACCCTGCTCCCTCAATCCCAATTTATGTAGCACGATTAGAATTTCTTCGCGATTCAAACTCCTAAACCTTAACTCTTGAAATTCCAACCATGCCACAATAAGCAAAACTTCCAATACAATAAGAATCAAAGAGTTCCAATATACTCACTACACACAAGGTCCAATACAAACTTCCAATGCATCTTATTACAGTTAAAAAAGGTCCAAAAAGTGAGTTCAATTAAACCTAAAATAGTTCATAAACTAGCCGAAGGAGATTCTAACGCTTACAATATATACATAAAAATAATTTTAACCATGTATAAAAAGTGATTTTCCGCCCAAGCTGGCTCCGACCCTGCTTCCTCAATCCCAATTTATGTGGCACGATTGAAATTTCTTCGCGATTCAAACTTCTAAACCTTCTAAAGCCACAATAAGCAAAACTTCCAATACAAATAAGAATCAAAGAGTTTCAATATACTCACTACACACAAAGGTCCAATACAAACTTCCAATGCATCTTATTATAATTAAAAAAGGTCCAAAAAGTGAGTTTAATTAAAGCTAAAATAGTTCATAAACTAGCCGAAGGAGGTTCTAACGCATACAATATATACATAAAAATAATTTTAAACCATGTATAAAAAGTGTAATTTGCTGCTCAAGGGAGCCCAACCTAGCTCCGATCCTGCTCCCTCAATCCTAATTTATGTGGCACGATTGAAATTTCTTTGCGATTCAAACTTCTAAACCTTAACTCTCGAAACTCCAATAGTGCCACAATAAGCAAAACTTCCAATGCAAATAAGAATGAAGTTGGGTTGAGCACCATGAGGTCTCAGGTTCAATTCCCAAAAGAGACAAACACCAGGTGATTTCTTTCCATCTGTTCTAGTCTTGGTGGACAGAGTTACCTGGTGTGGAATTAGTCGAGGTGTGCGCAAATTGGCCCGGACACCACAATTATCAAAAAATAAAAATAAAATAAAAAAATAAGAACCAAAGAGTTCCAATATACTCACTAGTCACTACACACAAGGTCCAATACAAACTGCCAATGCATCTTATTACAGTTAAAAAAGGTACAAAAATGGAGTTAAATTAAAGCTAAAATAGTTCATAAACCCTAAATTAAACAAACTAATAAGCACAATAATACAA
>NC_061114.1:1253915-1319936 GCF_002878395.1 Capsicum annuum
TTACTTAGATAAATTAATCACATAATTCATTAATTTGAAGTTTTTATATTTGTGTCATGAACCACATCATGCCTATGTAAGCTAAAAATAAAGACAAAAGTAAAAGTAAAAGGTGCATATTTATAAATTTGACTTTCATTATTGCTATACTATTTGTACCTTTTTAGTTTTTGATACTTCACAAAATCTTTGAAGCTTCTACAAAGATTTTTTGTTCCTTCTAAAAGTTCATTATTTTTAGTTTTTCATCTGGTGTTCTGTACTCGTATTGAAACTCAACTAATTTAGATTTGCGTTGGAAAATTCTTTTGCTGGAGATAAAACACTTCCCAGTTATAGCATGCATTCAAGGGTATGGCCTGAACCATGAAGTACTAGGTGATTTCTTTCGTTCTGTCTAGCCTTGATGGATAAAGTTGTTGTTAATGAAAGATGAATATCCCGTGAAATTAGTCGAGGTATGTAAAAGCTGGTCCGAACGAAGAGTACTTAAAAAAGTTTATGTATAAATGGTTCTTTTTTCCCTTTTTCTTTTTCTTATAAGAATATTCATTTGGTTTCTCATTTGATGTTCGTTATCCTCATTAGAGCCTCGACTAATCTGGATCGCGCACTGCAAGGCTCATTCTGGGGTTGACGCTTCCAACAAGATTTTCTTCATATCAGGACTTGTCATCTGTTATCCTATTCTTGGTGGACAAAAGTTATGTGGTACCTGTTGTTGATGGAAGATGACAAGTATCCTGTGAAATCAATCGAGGTACGTGAAAGGTAGTCCGAACAAGGAATACTTAAAAAAGTTTATGCATGTATGCGGGGGCGGAGCCAACATGTGTAAAGAGGGTTTTTATGTATATAATATATGCATATAGATGTCGAACATCTTTAAATTTATTTTTCTTTAAATTTTAAACTCCTTCATAAAAATTCTGGCTCCGTCACTGTCTGAATGATTCTTTTTTCCTTTTTTTTTTTCTAGAATTTCCATCAAGTATAGTTGAACTCATTGAGAAAGAAAAGAAAGTACTCAAAGTGTTTGAACAATCTAACTTTTTTTCCATTTTAATAATTTACTTTATCCAACAAAAGAATTGCTTTTTCTTCATACACACTTGAGTTGTCTCTCTTCTATTCTTTTGACTCTTGTAAGTTTTTTTTCCCCTAAGAACAATTTGTTGTAATAATCATTGATTACTTACAAACATAATTAATAAGATAAATTATATATCATCTATTTGTACAAATATTGATATGAAATATTCATATAATTGAACCAATTTATTTGAATTTGAAGTTTAAGTGTTGTATATATACTTGTGCAAATATACAATCTCAATGGAGATTTATTGACTCTAATTCAACTAAGACATAATAAATACTTCCTCTAATTCATAATAACTTAATTTGTAAGGCAACGTACAGTTGCACACACATTAAAGAAAAAATTAGGACATAAATTGGACATTATTTTCGACTTTTGCTCTTTCAGAGTCAAATTAAAATTATAAATATGACCAACAGCAGTGGTGGCGCAGTGGAAATGGGCTGCCCCAACCTACCCAGAGGTCGAGACAAACACTCTGTTGGGAGCTCTCCCCCAAATGAGGCCCGACGCGGGGCGAAACCGGATATAGTCGGACTCCTAAAAAGCGGATACCAGACACCGGATGGTTTAAACCTAAAAAAAAAATTATAAATATGGATAATTATGTCTCTTAAACTCATCGTATAAAAAAAATAAATGAAGGCAAATATGAAAGCAATTTCCAATATTACAATTAGTGAATTTTAATGCTGTCAATATATTTATATGTAATCGCTCCCTTTGGTTCATATTAATTTAATTTGTGAGCCATTTTTTAATATTCAAAATAACTTAATTGTTCAGTTTTCAAAAGAACTGTTGAAAATTTCTTTCATTTTTGTCCTTCATTTAAAATTTCTAATTGATGAATTCAAGAGACTTAATTATTTATACTTATAATTTTACTTTGACTTTAAAAGAACAAAAATGAAAAGTGACGTTCAATTTATGTCTTAATTCCTTTTTCTTAATAGGTGCGCATTGTTACATACATTAAATTAATATGAGCTAGAGGGAGTATTTTCTTTAGAATATAAAACTCCAAAGATACTTATAAAATTATCTTTAAATAACTTAATTGTGTAAATATTTAAATAAAACTCATTAGCCAAAAAATGTCTAGACATAATATTTAAAATCCCATATTATATAGTATTTAAAATCCGATAAATAAAAAGTTTATAATTTAAAATTCTGAATTCGCTTTCTAATTTCTTTCTTACATGTTGATTTCAAACATAGATGATCAACATCAATGGCTTGATGTCTTTTTTCTTCTTCTTTATCTATCAAAACAAGAAAAATATATATGCTGTCATCAATGCAAAAATAAATAAATAATTAATAATAATAATAATGAAATTTGAAAAGACTTTATTACTTACCAATATTTGTGTGAGAGAGAAAAACATAATATATAATCAGGGACGAAGTTACAGTCGTATTTTTTTGGTTCAAAAATGCTAATAAAATCATGAGTTGAGGGGAATGAAGCCTGGTCCGAGATCATTTAAATGATGAAATATATATATATATATATGGTCACGAACCAGACAACATTCTCCTTAACAAATCTCGTTTTATTTTTCCTCCTTTTTTTCTGAATTCATATAACTGATCATTTTCTTTTTTTTTTTGTGGGGGGGGGGGGACTAGATAGGGAGTATAGAGAGCAAGAGAAAAATATATATATAGTTGCATGAATAGCTTAGTGTAATTTTATTTAATTGAGGGAGCCATTTATATATTAGTGAAGTGGTTGTCATATTTTTTTTTATTAATCATTAGATGGATTGTTATTTGTTCTTTTACTTTTTTGATAGATGTTTCCATAATCATGACTTTGACTAACAAATTATTGTTGTCTTTAGACCATATGCATGGCTATAGTTTTCCTTCCGGACCTATTTTGACTTGACACAAATCGAATTTAAGAAAATAAATAAGATTTTTGAATCTTGTATTCACGGAGATTTCAGTTTCACCGGGTCCATATCGGAGACAACGGGACAGTTGTTACAGCATTCTTGCAGGTCACTACTTATGTGACAAGAAATTTCGCTATCTTAGGACAGTTAGAGTTACTGTTGCCGTTTACCGCACTTTCATTCAAAACTTATAACACTTCTCCGTCCGACCTTCCAGCACCGGCCAGGTATAAAAGAGATCATTCTTTTTGAAACAGACAAAAAATAAAATAGATCATTCTTTTTGAAATGGATAAAATTAGTTATGAACTTCGTTGCTAAATTGCTCATAGTTAATAAATTAATCTTTTGATAATTCGTTACTAAATAGGATTAACGATGAATTTTGTTGTTTAGCTACATAATTTATCCCTTGCTAATTCCAACTTTTTTAATACTAAATAATTGAAATTCTTTTAATTAATCATGTTATAGAAATTTATATTCTCATATATTTTGAACATATACTTAGTTCAAGGTATCTTTTTTTTTTTTTAAAAATAATTCTTTTATTAAGGAACAAAGACAACTCTTTAGGGGACATCATTGAGAACAAATATATTATTGGTTTAGTTTAGACTATGCATGACTACTTGTCCTTAATTTAGGTAATAATAAGTGTCTAGTATAAATTAAAAAAATCATTCTTTATTAATCAAGTGTATTTAAATAAGGGTGCACAAATTTGTTGCATCTAAACAAAGGTCTAATTTAAATGATTAAGTATAATGTCATACTTGTCACCTAAGAAAGATACAATTCTAACTATGTTATAAGTTGTAATTTTTGTCATATTATGAAAAATAAAATATATTTTAAAATGTTAGTTAAAATTAATATTATTTGAATCTCGAAATAAAGTATGACTTAACTTCACGTAATGATCGTTGTTTAGTTTTTTTTTTTTTTTTTTTTTTTTTTTTTTTTTTTTTTAAATTGTATTGAATTGTTATGATTCATTTGTTTGAAAGCCAAATGACAGTTTCTACGAGGCGTAGGCCTCAAAAAAAAATAACAAAGTGTATAAAGGTTTTCTCGAGTTAGACAGAGATTGATCCTCGAGTACAAAAACAGAAGGGGGCTTTACTGCAAGATCCACCCATCGAGCAATGACGAAATTAAGTCGACCTTAGTAATTCGACGAAGTCAAGTGAAATGGTCATCACTCAACGAATACAAATTATTTTAGGAATAATAAGTTGATCTTATCCAAAAGCTCACATCAATGAAAAGATTTGGCACCTCGATGTTGACACTTAGCCATCTAGGGTTGTAGTATGTTCCAAGAGTTAGATCGTTCACCCGTCAAAGCGATGTGAGCAGGACTTAGATATTTTTTTTTTGGCAAGGAGGATTTAGATATTTAAATAATTATAAATCTTCTCACTAAAGATAAATAGAAACTTTTAAAGCTAATTTATTTTTAACTATAAAAAGATTATATTATTTTTGAGATAAAATCAAAAAATAAAATGTGACACGTACACATGTCATGCATTAATTGGTTTGGTTGACAAACATTTGCTAAGCTATTTCCATCAATTTTGGACTTCTTTTATGCTAAACTAGGGTTTCAATTTTGAAACGTGTAGGCTTGAAAATCTATAAATATAATTCTTGTTCTTATAGTATATTGCAATTAATTAATAATTTAATTGCAGCAATTTTCAGAAGCATTTTAGTTCAAAAATCAAGGCAAGTATTATTTTTTTCCCATCAATTTGGAGCTTTGATTGACTAATTTTTAGTCTTGATTTTGCATGTAAAATAGTTTAATTTAATACTTGAATGTATGAGAAATCAGTGCTAGTGAGCTCTATTTTTTTATAACTGTGGTGTTTGGATCAGTTTTCACGTATCTCGGCTAGATGTAGGTAGTGGTGGAGCCAGGATTTTAGGGGTTCAGAAGTAAACATACGAATTAGTCGAAGGGGGTTTAACATCTGCTATATATATAAAAAAAAACTATTTAACGATGTAAAAATAGTATAATTTTTCGTTGAATGGGGTTCGGATGAATCTCGGGATGAAAGTTGGCTCTGCTCGTGGATGTAGGTGATATGTGCCACCTCCCACCCGCAACTGATGAACCCTGGATGAAAGGTGGCTTTGCCCCTGGATGTAGGTGATACGTGCCACCTCCCACCAGCAATCGATGAACCCTTGGATGAAAGGTGGCTCCATCCCTGGATGTAGGTGATAGGTGCCACCTCCCACCAACAACAGATACCACGTAACTTTGTCACACCCTTGGGTGCCATTCGTGGTCCCCAAGTCATCAATGGACCAAAAAGCTTACAACTTTTGCTTCCTTTTTTTGTTTTTTTTTTCAATTTGATTCAGATCAAATATGCTTTACTTAAGTCGAGGTACTATGAGAAACAACCTCTCTACCTTTACAATGTAGGAAGGTAGGGGTAAGGTTGCGTATGCGCCACCGTCCCCCGACCCCACTTGTGGGATTACAGTAAGTAAGTATGTTGTTGTTGTAATTTGTTTCAAAGAAAATATGGTGAATGATCGTGTGCTTTTGTTATATGGGACGGAGTGTTGGCTAGTGAAAAACTCTCATAATATGCGAGTGGCGGAGATGAGGATCCTGAGGTGGATGTGTGGGCATAGTAGTATAGATAAGGTTAGGAATGAAAATATTAGGGACAAGGTGGGGTGGCTCCCATGGAGGTTAAGATGTGCGAAGTGAGACTGTGATGGTTTAGGCATTGTGAAGAGTAAAGGTATAGATGCCCCAGTTAGGAGGTATGAGAGGTTGACCGTACTGGCATGAGAAGGGGTAGAGATAGGTCTAAAAAGTATTAGAGTGAGGTGATTTGGCAGGATATGGAGTAACTTCAGCTCACCGAGTGACTCTTGATAGGAGGGTGTGAAGGTCGAGAATTAGGGTAGAAGGTTGGTTGGTAGTCAGGCGTATTTCGTTCCATTTCTTAGAGTAATAGTATTTTTCTTGTTGTTTTCCTATTTTTCAGATTCCTATCACTGCCAGTTGTTTCTTCTTGTTGTTTCTACTGCCTTGTTTTTCACTGTTCGTTCAGCCGAGGGTCTATAGGAAACGACTTCTCTACCTTCTCAAAGGTATAGATAGGGTCGGCATACGCTCTACCATCCCCAGACTTCACCCGTGAGATTACACCAGGGCTTCTTCTTGTTGTTGTTGTTTGCTTTTGTTGCTTGCACGGTTTCTTCGTGTATCCTGAATTTGTCTCTATGGCTCATAAAGCTGTAATCGTGAAGCTTTCTTGATTTTCATTTTCTTATGTTGAATACACTGGTTACGTTGTTGTTGTTTTTTATCTACTCCTGTGTTTGCATAAACTGATGTGAATCAGTTATCCGGAATGAAACTTCATGTGAACATTTGATGTCGAAAAATTGCACTGATTCACATATTGAACATAAATGCACTTTAGTATTGAGTCTACAGTTTAGAGCATGTCAATTCGTTATTTTCTTTAAGGGTCTATCAAAAACAACCTCTCTATCTACGAGTTAGGGGTAAGGTCGTGTACACTCTATCATCTCCAGACTCTACTTGTGGGATTACATTGGGTATGTTGTTGTTGTTGTCTTTACGAGTTTAATCGTGGTGTATAACCAGTTTAGTTTGTTTGTAGAAACTTCTTCAGGAGGTGAAACAACGAAGAAACTGAACAATGTGGTACCATGTGTCAAGGCCATCTGAGTTTTTGGTGATCACCGGCCGAGGAATCGATGAGTTGAGGATTGTGAAGAAGGCTTTGGTATTGCCGTTTCAGAAATGCACGAGAATTGATGTTAGCCCTGTAAATTATACGTTTGAAGTCAATGCGATGAGCACGGAAAAGCTATCTTTCGTACTCCCTGCTGTTTTCACTATTGGTCCTCAGGCTGATGACCACAACAGCCTTGTCAAATACGCGAGGCTTCTTTCTCTCCATCAGCGCGATTCTCATGATGTCAAGGAGCTTGTTCAAGGTATCATTGAGGGAGAAACGCGTGTCTTGGCTGCTTCAATGTCTATGGAAGACGTCTTTAAAGGTACAAAAGATTTCAAGCGGGAAGTTTTCGAAAAGGTTCAGGTGGAGCTCAACCAATTTGGACTTATCATATATAACGCTAACATTAAGCAACTAGTCGATGTCAGAGGCCATGAGTACTTTTCGTATTTAGGCCAGAAAATTCAAACGGAAGCAGCAAACAAGGCGAAAGTTGATGTCGCTGAGGCAAAAATGAAAGGCAACATCGGAGCCAAACAGAGTGAAGGATTGACAATTCAAAGCGCTGCAAAGATCGATGTCGAGACAAAAGTAATAACCGCACAAAGACAAGGTCGAGGTAAAATGGAGGAGATAAAGGTGGGAGCAGAAGTTATGATTTTCGAGAATCAGCAAGAAGCTGAAGTGTCTGAGGCGAATGCAGAACTCTTAACCAAAAAGGCAGCATGGTCTCAGCAGGCGAAGATGGCAGAGGTGGAATCTGAAAAAGCCGTTGCAATACGAGAGGCTGAGTTGCAGCGAGAAGTCGAGATAAGAAACACTTTGATGAAAACCGAGCACTTCAAGGCTCAATTCCTCAGCCGGGCTAACGTGGAATATCATGTTAAGGTGAATCTTATTTCTATAATCGTATTTCACTTCCCGTATCTGTTTAGTCTACTCCAAAAAGAATGACGCTTTCATATATTTGATAACTCTTTAATTTTGTACTTACCATTTTACTCTTAAGGACATGCCCTTTTATCGATAGAAATGTCAAAAAAATGTTAGAAGACCGGAAGTTCTAAGGATACTTTTGATCGGTACAAAACAAACTTTCTTTCCTAAACTTGGTGTGCGGTCAATCACCAACGTATAAAATGAAATGAAGTATAGTTGTTTTATAATCCATTGACGTTTCTAATGGGATTCAATCGATTTTTTCTTCACTTTTCAGTTCAAAGGATCCGAGGCCTTTGAAATTAACCTTTCTCTGATAAGCATTTATGGTTGATGTTTTACTCAAAAGTGGCTTCGTGGTATGTCGTCGTGATCTATAGAATTAGAATGTCGAAATCTTATTCTATATGCTTGTAAAAATCCAGGTGCAAGAGGCAAATTGGAAGTATTACCAAAAGCAGAAAGCGGCTGACGCAATACTATATGAGAAACAGAAGTTAGCAGAGGCTCGAAAGGTTGAATCAGATGCTGAAACGTACGCGAAAAAACAAGCTGCAGATGTTATGCTCTACACCAAGATGAAAGAGGCCGAAGGACTAGTCGCTTTTGCAGAAGCACAAAGGGTTTACATAAGCGCGTTGTTGTCAGCGTTTGGAGGAAGTTATGTCGCGTTGAGGGATTACTTGATGATTAACGAAGGGATATACAAGGACATCGCTAAGTTCAATGCCGAAGCTATCAGAGGACTACAACCGAAGATCAGCATTTGGTCGAGTGGCGGTTCAAGTGAAGGAGATGGACTGATGAATGAGATGGCGGAACTTTATAGCGCAATCCCTCAGTTGTTACAGACCGTGAATGAGCAAACTCGAATGCTGCCTCCGCCGTGGCTGAGTACTTGCAGCACCAACAAGGCCACATCAAGTGAACCAGCTTAATGATTTCTCACATTACCGGGAGCCTTGGAGTAACTAGTAAAGTTGCTACCGTGTGAGACCAGGACGTCACGGGTTCAAGTCTTGGAAACAGCCTCTGGCAGAAATGCAAGGTAAGGCTGCGTACAATACACTCTTGTGGTGGGGCCCTTTCCTGGACCCTGCACGTAGTAGTACATATTGTTGGTTAATTGGGAAGTGATGGAATTAACTTTAGATTACTATGCTTCATTTAGTATGATGTTCACAAAGATACTTTTTGTCGGTATCGCACCCAAGAGTGTGGCCTAGCGGTCAATAATATAATCCAGTATCCAAGCTTTGGTCGACAAAGTTATCCAGTACATATGTTGTGGGAGGTAGTCGGACCTCGTGAAATTAACTGAAGTGTGTTCAAGTTGGTCCGGACACCACGACTTACTTGAAACTTATACTATAGTGGCAATTTCTTTCTTCTTGTACCACAGCTGTGATGGAGTAGCAAGTACTCCATCGTTAATCAGTTCAAGCTTTGGATATGGAGTCGTCTTTGTTAAGGAGTCGTTTTACCTCTGAAGTGAGACTTCTCGACATCAATTCAAAAGTCGTGATGGAGTAGTAAGTACTCCGTCGTTAATCAGATGTCGGGTTCAAGCTTTGGATATAAAGTCGTCTTTGTTAAGGAGCCACTTTACATCTGAAGTGAGACTTCTCGATATCAACTTAATTAATGTTATACATAAATAATTCGTTGATACCCGTAACTTTCTTCATTTAGAATTTAAAACTCATAAACTCAAGATCTTAACTCTGCATATGTCGATAAACGTGTATACATGAAACTTCACTACCATTCCAACGACTATTAAATCTGAACTCATAATTTTAAAGTATACTCGGAAAGTCTGATACGACGAGCTCGACTGAAAAAACATTGCCATTAAACTTGATCTTTCAATGTTACCTCCTGGTATTTTCTTATTTAATTTATAATGTGAACATTAGATTAATTTATTTAATTGATGGTTATTATTATATTCTTAATTTTTACTATATGGTATAATTTATTCTACTTTAGCGTGTAAATTATTTGTACACGGAAATATATGCATGCATCCATTTCCTTCATTATTTTTTACTTGTCTACTATTTTAAAAATATATTTTCAATTTTTCTCGTCACTTTTAATATATCAACAAAAAAAGTTCTTTATATTTATCATTAGCATTAATTACTTATTTTTCAATCCATTTTCGAAGACCTAACATTGAATAGGAATAATATGATAAAATAGTCATGTCAATTATTATTTTTCTTGATAGGAATATTTATTTCTTTATATTTTAAATTCCCTCGATAAAAACTTTAGCTTCGCCACCAAAGACACCCGTGTAACTCTCATATATATATATTTATATGTATTTAGGTTTTGTGTTTGTTATACTGTTATCAGTCCTAAGTCGGGGGTCTATCGGAAACGGCCTCTCACTTCACCTGAGGTATTGGTATGGTCTGCGTACACTCCATCCTTCCCACACTCACTACGTGGGAATACATGTTGTTGTATGTATGTATGTATGTATATATATATATATATATATATATATATATATATATATATATTCACCTCTCATAGTGTTTGATTAATGATTTATTATACCAATATTTTTGACTAATTATACTTCAATATTTTTTTTTTTAATAATTTCCATTTCTTCATAGTACTCCAAACTTGAATACTATATTGTCAATTCTTCATATATATTGATTTTGGTCATCCAACGTCGTTGACGTATGCAATTAGTCATCGTGTTATATTTTAATTTTTTAATATCATGTTGAACCTAACACAAGAAATTATACTTTCTCTGTCTCATTTTATCTGACATCATTTAATTTAACATGATATTTTTTAAAAAGAGAATACTTTTAAAATTATTATTTATAATTATAATAAGGTGGCATATAAAAAAATATGCACATAAAATGAGACAGAAGGAATATTGCTATTCACATGAAGACTAAAAACATGGAGAAGGAAGAAGATAATAATAATTTTGACCCCTTCCTACAAAAGAAAAAAAATAATATTTTCATGGTTTCTCACCAGATATTTGATATCTGTATTATTTTTAAAGTCGATTAAATTTAGATTCACACCATAAAACCATGCATCGAGAAAAAAATTATTTCGAACAAAGACGATTTCATACCTAAGACTAAAACCTCAAACTTTGATTAAAAATAAAGGAGTATATACTTGATATCATTCAACTAGTCATGCTAACAATATAATATTGTAAAGAAAGTATATATATATACTCTCTCCTTTTTCTAAAAATCATCTAGTATTCGATATGTACCGATTCGATCAATTCAGATTTGCATAAGGTATGATTAATGTGCGTGTACAGCAGTGACGGGGTCAGAATTTTCACTGAAAAGGTTTAGAAGTGAACATACGAACTAGCAGAAGGGGTTTCAATATCTACTAAAGATATATAAAAAATAATTTTAACCTTAAAAATAATTTTAAACAGATTATACTGAGTATGTTGTTATTATCGACTAAATAATTGTTTAACCTAAATTATTTTTATATTTACTTTCTCTTTTCTTGGTCTTCATCTTAAACCTGGACCTCGTACATTTCATATTTTCCACGTCAAAAGTATACTATTTAAACAAGTAAACATGTATATAATAAAGTACAAAAAAGTCTAGCAGGAAATATTATCTTTAAAAATTCTTAATTCAACATTCCTAGTAATAACCATATGGCCAAGTCAATAACATATATCTTTAAAAAAACACATTTTTTTTCAAAGTCAAATTTAATTAATAAATACATATATAAAGAAATGAGTTGTCTAAGTAATATACATTGCGAACGTAAATAATTTTTACACTGTCAAATTATTTTTATATAATAGAGAGTAAAGCATCTAGTACGTACCCCTGAACTATGACCAAATTTGCTACAACACACTTCAACTTCAAAAGGGTTCTATTACCCCTGAACTAAATGTTAATGTATTTTTGACATTCTTTTTAGCTGTTGTGGCACCTTTTGTCGACCCTTTTAGCTGACGTGGCATCTGTGACGTGGGTCCCATTTTATGTAATAAAGGTGTCACGTCACGTCAGCACAAAAGAGTGACAAAAATACACTCAAATTGAGTTCGAAGGTAATAGGATCCGAAGTTAAAAGTGTGTCGTAGCAACTTTCACGATAATATATTAAAAGTAAACTTCAAAGAAATTCTTAGTCTTTGAACACCAAACCATATGTCTATATCTATATTATTTGCCTATAAATATGTCTAACCTACCTTGTATTTTCATTCAATTCTCATTATAAAAACTCAACAACCTCTTTAAACTTTCTTATAAACCTTCAAAACTCTCTCCATCACCAAAAAAAATTAACCAAAGTCCAAAAAAAGTTCTTTTTCATACTAATATTCCATAATATATATATATATATATATATATATCATGGTTTTCCTTAAAGGATTTGTTACATTATTACTTATATTCTCCATTTTCACTACTCTAAATATTTCATTATTAGCAAATGCATCAAGGCCATTGGATATGAAAAAATGGTTGAAACAAGAAAAGACACTTTTGACATCATTGCCTAAGGGTCCTGTGCCACCTTCTGGTGCCTCTCCATGCACCAACATCCCCGGCACGGGCCGCGATGGCTCGTGCCCTTGAGTCAGGGCGAAGATCATCCCGGCTCGTGCCCCTTGTACATATCCTACTAAAAAAACACGAAATTCCAAAGGACTTTGTGTTAAGCATTCAGTACCTCTCTGAACTATGATCAAAGTTGCTACGACATGCTCCAACTTCACAAGGGTCGTATTGCCTCCCTGAATTCAATTTTAGCGTATTTTTGTTACCCTTTTGTGCTGACGTGGCACCTTTATTATATAAAATGGGGTCCACGTCAAAAGTGTCATGTCAGCGAAAAAGATTGACAAAAGGTGCCAAATTTTTGTTACCCTTTTGTGCTGACGTAACACCTTTATTACATAAAATGGAGCCCACGTCAAAAGTGTCATTTCAGCCGAAAAGATTGACAAAAGGTGCCAAATTTTTGTTACCCTTTTATGCTGACGTGACACCTTTATTACATAAAATGGGGCCTACGTCAAAGGCGTCATGTCAGCTAAAAAAGATGATAAAAATACTCGAAAATTCAGTTCAGGGGTAATAGGGACCCCATGAAGTTGGAATGTGTCATAGCAAATTTGTTCATAGTTCGAGGATACTGGATGCTTTACTCGTATAAAAGTTATGATGGGTTTATATAACTTGTTATTATCATCCTGGCATCGAGATATTTTTTCACATGATCATTTTAATAGTATCGTCATCGCAGTAGAGTTTTGGTACGTAGGGTCCACACATGCAATGACATGGATATTCATGGAGGTTTCGTGGTGCTTAAGAAAACTTAGAATATTGAAAAGTTTCCTTGATATAGTATTTGTAAATTAATTAAATTCTTTGCTATTGTAATATTGCTTCAATATTTTTTAAAAATTCTTTGGTTTGTTTCATTTTCTTATGATGTAAATAGAGATTTAAAAAAAAAATTATTTAAGGTTGTGAATTTTGATATCGAATTCTTAATTTATATGTGAACTTGCTACATTAACATCTCGAGTCGAGAATCAGAAACAATCTCTCTACCTTTAGAACTGCAGAGGCGGAGCCAGAATTTCTGCTGAGGGGTTCAAAATCTAAAGAAAAATTTATCGAAGGGGATTCAATATCTACAATATATACATAAAAATTATTTTAATCATGTATTAATAGTATAATTTTCTGTTGAAAGGGTCGGGTTCGGACGAGCCCCCTATTACTAGGCTGGTTCCGCCTCTGTAATCACAAGGTAGGGATAAGCCTGCGTACATTGACGGAGCCTCGCACCCTTTAAAACTTTGCATGTATAAATAATGTTTGTTGACTCCCATGACTGATTATGTAGTTTTTATATTTTAACACTCATAACTAAAACTTTTGGCTCCGACACTGGTTGTGTACACCAGTATCCTCAGATCGCACTTATAGAATCACGCTGAATATGTTATTGTTTTTTATTTTTTATATATATTTGATGGCAACATAAAAATTTTGAGAAAACAAATAATGCTACTCATGTGTATTAATTTATTTTCCATGCAATTTTTATGTTCAACTAAATCAGTGCATGCAACACAAGGCTCTTATATAGTCTTCTTTTTAATTTTGGGGTTTTAAATATAAGATGTGTGAGACATGTGTATAATTAAACATTAAAAAAAAACTCAAAAAAAATAATAAAAGATTCGATGATCTAATCAAATATAATGATATTATGGTTCAATAGAAAGCAACAGTATCTACTCGAACACTACGGTGAAAGTGCATGAATCGAGAAAAAACTCTAAATGTATTTATTATGAACGCTTTTTTCTTATCTCCACTTATTGAAAGACCAAGGCGAATAAGCGCTTGCGATGGAAAGAGCTTTGCTTGGAGAAAAAAATGTATAAAATCTGAGAATGACCTATATGAATATATATATTACCATAACTGACATTCAAATCGGTACGTTAAAGTAGTCAAACCAATTGACCGAACAATTCAGATTCTTATTACGTAGAACTCACTAAAGGGGGGAAATGTTGTTAGGTATATTATATCTCCATTTACCGAATCTCGAACTTGCACCTCAACCATAACTGACATTTAAGAATCGGTACATTAAAGTAGTCAAACCAACTGACCGGACAATTCAGGTTCACTGCGTAGAACTCACTAAAGGGGGAAATGTTGCTAGGTATGTCTCCATTTACCGAAACTCGACTCGCACCTCAACCATAACTGACATTCAAGAATCGGTACATTAAGGTAGTCAAATCAATTGACCGAACAATGCAGTTTCACACCACGTAGGACTCACTAAAGGAGGAAAACGTTGCTAGGAATGTCTCCATTTACCGAAACTCAAACTCGCCCCCGTTGGTAAAAAGTAAAGAGATCTTATTCATTCCACCGTACTCGTTATAGTCATTGATTGGATAAGAAGAAAGTAATTATAACACTACGTATTTCATTTGAAGAAGGTTTAATAAAGTTTAGTGCATGCATTTTTTTATAATATGGATGTATTAAAGTTCAACTAATCACAATTTAAAAGGTTAATTTTGGCCTAATTTTACCTAATAACTAATAGACTTTCTACACATGTAATTGAATGTTTTGTTTCATGCTTTGAAAAATAAATGTTTAACTAATTATTACTGTACTTTAAAACACTTTTTTAAAGATATTTTTCAGACGTGACAATTTGAATCTTCTCATCTTACTATGAAAAAAATTGTCAAAATTGACCTTCATAAATTATAATATACTAAAAAACAGAGGCGAATTCTCGATTTTAAATTTAACGAGTTCAACCCGTTCAGATGACCCCATAGCCCCATAATGTGTTAGAACCAAGGGGCTGTCGTAAGGACCGGAATCCATTACGTTTGTTAAAAAATTACACTATATATAAGATAATTTTTTTCTGAGTGGTTTTACTTATATATAATAGAAGTGAATCCATTTTCTTTATGTAATCGTGGTGTGTTGAGCCAGCTTGCACGCAGGTATCAGGTAACTCCATCCACCCAAGGTAGAACAAATGGGAAGAAATCACCTGACGTAAACCTATATAGGAAATTGAACGGGAGACCTTATGATGCTCAACCTACATCATTGACCACTAGTGGTGTCCTGAGCCATCTTGCACGCAGGTATCAAGTAACTCCATCCACCTAAGGGTAGAACAGATGGGAAGAAACCATCTGACGTAAATCTACATAGGAAATTGAACCGGAGACTTCATGATACTCAACCGACAGCATTGACCATTAGTGGTGTCCTGAGCCACTTTGCACACAGGTATCATGCAACTCCATCCACCCAAGGTTGAACAAATGGGAATAAATCACCTGGCGTAAGTCTATATGGGGAATTGAACGGGAGACCTCATGATGCTCAACCAACATCAAGTGGTGTCCTGAGCCAGTTTGCACGCAGGTATCAGGTAACTTCATCCACCCAAGGCTAGAACAGATGAGAAGTAATCACCTAGCGTATGTCTACATATAGAATTGAACAGGAGACCTCATGATGCTCAACCGACGTCATTGACCACTAGTGGCGTCCTGAGCTAGCAGCTTGCACACAGGTACCAAGTAACTCCATTTGCCAAGGATAGAACAGACGAAATGAAATCACCTGACATATGTCTACTTATGAAATTCAACCGGAGACCTCGTGATGCTCAACCTACTTCATCGACCACTTTGATGAAAATCCTAGTTCCGCCACTGCGTAAACTAATTTCTCAACCTGCTGATGCCATCTAACAATGGCAAAGCATCAATAGCATACATCAAACTTTGAGGAATAAAAAAAGACCAAACTTCTAAAATGTCAAATACTCAAATATGTGAAGCAATAGCAAAGCCATGGTTTTTAAGTTAAAAATTTGAAACAAAGAAGCAGAATCACCCTATACAAAACATTTTCTGTAAAGACCAAAAGGCTCTTCTCAATCAAATGCCTTATTACAAAGGAAAAGGACGTAAATATTCGAGGCCAGGCTCCGCCGTAAGTAGAAGCTTTCACATGCCATTTGAAGGCCTAAATACTCCATACCCGTTTACACCACACGACAAGTTTGAGTAGTCTGGGCCGGGATATGGGTGACTACCATCAATGGTCCCGTTCCTCATTCCGAGAAATGATGGATCGGAACTCAGCATTTGCCACTGGTTAGGAACTAACCCATCCATATGATGATGACCATTGTTCAAAAGGCGTGGATCAGTCTGCAGAATCATATCACTAGCACTATCGAAAAGGCCTCCTGAGTAGTTATGCTGGAACATGTCGTGATAACTTCGTGATCGTTCAAACCTACAAGAGCTCGATGAGGGATTTAGATCAACTGGCGAGCTGATATCACCTGGGAATGCAAACCCGTGATTCAGATGCTGCAACCCACTGGTAAAGCTTTGAAAGCGCGAGTCGTGCATAGAAGTCCTTCCAATTCCATGATCCTCGTTCAGTAAGTCGTTAATAATATCAAGATGAGGAAATTCATCAGCTGATACACTCTGGGTTTGACGTCCAGACGTGCATGCCAGAGAATCAGGAAGGTGATCATGTGTCCTGCTGTTTACAGCCCTGAACATATCAAAGTTCCTAATTCCATTTGATGCAGAAGGATGACTTTGTGGCATACTCCTGCTGCTATCCCTTCGGGGACGCTCCCATTGCAGTCCATTCTGCAAGTTGCCGTTACTATTCACCATTCCATATGAAAAGCTTGGTCTGACAGAACTAGGTTCTGCTCTTTCCAAGCCTTGTGGTAAAAATAACGGCGCAGAAATCACTGGAGGTTGTTGAGAGTATGAATGTGATGAGTTAACCGCAGAAACTGGAGAATGAGGTTGACCAAAACTAGCTGGACTTCCAGGAGCAGGACTACCACCCATAATTGCATTCCGATAGGACTGCGTAAGATTGTGTGCTGCTGCTGAAGGGTCAGGACCCAATCGGCCAGCAGCACTCACTGAACGAGCCAGTGATGGCATTGTCTGAACCATGGAAACAACAGGGGCAGCAGCCCTAGATCCAGGGACTAAAGGATCAGACAAAGGTCTAGACATGGCAGGCACTTGTTGCCATTTGAAACTTTCTGTTGTAGCAGACACTGTTGCTTGTTGAGACGGGGCCTTGGCAGCCGTAACAGAAGCGGCCTGAACCGGCTTATCCTTGACCCTTTGCTCTATGGTTTTATTAGGATCAGCTTTCAGCATCACAGCAGTTTCAGATGGATTAGACACCAGAGCTGGTTTATCAGCAAGCTTGGGACCATCTGAAGATGATCTTTTAACCAAAATAGGATCACTTGTGACTGGGATCTTCACCGGTGACTTTTGCTGAACAGCAGAGCGTGCATCTTTTGGAGGACTTTTCGGAGAAGACTGGACACTTGACTTCTCTTTGGAAGGTTTCTCAGTATCGGTCTGCCTCGGCTCCCTCTGTGGCGAAACTACTACTTCCTGCTCAGATTAAGAAAGTAGCAAGAAATTATTTCCTACAGGAAGACCAACAGCAACATAGCATCGACAGAAAAGAAATTTCCTATAAACTCATAATCGGAAAGGTATATGCATCTTAGGTGGTTTACCAGAATTTTCAGAACAATTATTCCTTACATGAACACTAAGACCATGACACCCAGTTTCCAAAGAGATTTTTCTTTTCTTGCATTTCTTTTTTAGTTAACCATGCAACAAATGTGACGGAAAGAGGGGCATTTAAAGGTATAAATCATCAATGTTGTGAAGTAATCAGAGATAAGAGGGAGAGAAATGAACCAAAAAAAAAGTATTTTAAGAAAATCAGCTTGTTCTCAAGAAGAAAACGAAGGCGTACGGGGAAGATAACAACCTTCTTCACGTCTCGCTGCTCACTCGATAAAAGCACAGTAGACTGAAACTCAGCTTCAGGCGCCCTACAACTCGTGTCATTTAGCTTCCCTGCATCCGAAACAGCATCTAACGGCTGACTCAGTGTTTCACTAGCCCAATCGGCCGCTTTACAGGTTGACTTGTTTCTTTGGTTTCTCCCTCTGAAAAGTTAAAGCATCACGATTTAAAATACAACCAACATTTCAAATATATTTAGAATAACTCACTCCCACCCCCCAAAGAGAAGGAAGAAAAAAAGGTTACCTGCTGGGTGATTTCTGATTTTTCTGGTTTGAAGATGTCCATCTGCAAGGCCCATTCGAAACCACTGACGGAATTGAGTCTGTGGAACATGTTGATGAACTATCATCCATTACAGAAGGACTTCTCCTTCCTGCTAACCCATTTTGCACTGCTGAAAGGTCACTTAACCCACTGCAGCTAGTCTCTGTCGAAGGATGAACTTCCGAGCTGTCAGTATCCCAACTGACAGGACTTGCATCTCTGCCATCAGAGTCGGGATTAATAACCTCTGGAACACAATCTATTGAATCAGAAACATCTGATACTGCTTCCAGTACATCTGGTTTTGCAAGCACTGCTTCTTGCACATCATTCATGTACTCATTTCCATCACAAATACGTCCATCCTGATCAGTTTTATATAGCTCCACCACAGCAGATTTTTCATCATTAGCCTTATCCTTTGTTTTGTGATTATTCCGCTTCTGTTTAGCCTGACGTACAAAGCAATCACGATGAATATATCTATCCTCAAAGAAAAGATACTACTTCATAGATAACATTATTCTGAAATACTCTCTCTCTCTCTCTCTCTCTCTTTGTTAAGCGACAAGCATAAATATTTTTGCTCTAAACACTAAAAAAGGAAATTGACAAATTGTGTGCTTCCAAACAATTTTATGTCCACTTCTACTAAGAATGATTACAGTTTTACGTCACTCCCTCTCTCTTTCATTTTTTAATGTTCTTTTTTCCTTTTTCGGTTGGAAGAGGGGCAGAGGAAACCCTACGAGATGAAATGAAAGGATCTTCACCAACAATTTGATTCTTCTACATAGCATTCATCATTTCAACAAGCTTAGACAATTAATTGTTGTTAAGCAGTTCTCAACCAGTCAACCTATTTAAAAATCTCCGAAGAAAACAAAAGCAAGGTGGTACGAGGTCACTATATGAAATTTTCAATATGTCCAAGAACTACAAAATTTAAGCAAATACTGAGAGCCCGAGACGAGATTTTCAAGCAATAATTACCTACGGCAGATGCTCGAGTTCGTAGACAAATAGATCCAAATCGAGATTGCTTCTGTTCACACAATGTACATAAAAAGAACTCAATTCCAAAGCTCATTTCTTACCCTACATAACATTAAGCACTCGTTTGATTTAAATTATTTAGATCTTTTTAGTATTTATCTCGTGACTTGAGCCGGGGGTCTATCGGAAACAGCCTTTCTACTTCTTTAGAGGTATGGACTGCGTACATCTTACCCCCCCAGACCCCACTAGGTGGGAATACACTGGGTTTGTTGTTGTAGATCTTTTTAGTATTGCTTTATCCAGTCTTTGATTTGTACTTTCAATCTTGCATAGCTAATCCTGGTGTACTATTCTATACCTAATATCATATGTAATAATAATACATAGATTAGATGCCAAAAGACAAAAACTACCTTTATTATTTTGATTCAGATAAAAGAACAAAACACCTGCGAAAAAAAAATCATTGCATTACTGATCTCTGCATTACTTCACCTGTATTACAATCCCTGCATAGCTTGTTTCTACACCAAACAACTCAAGCAGCTAATTTCCAACCCCATCACAAACAGATGAATGGCTTAAAAAAAGAATTGCGATTTCTGATGATTTTTAATTGCGATTTCTGATGATTTTTCAATCTTTTCTAAACTCTCGGTCCAGGGGATTCCACGGTTCAACTAGGAGATGCCACTTAAGAATCCCAAACTCGCACCATTGGACAAACCAACAAAGTGATTGTTTGTTTGTGGGAATAAATTGTTGACAACAGTTACTACGATAACATAGCTCTTAAAGCAAAATTTGTACATAGATCATATGAAACATAATACCTGCTTTTTCTTGGACTTCTTTTCCTTTCCAGATGCTCGTTTAGCTTTCTGCTCAGTTTCAGCCAGCCAAGCAGCTTCCTCTTCACGGATGAGCTCTTCTTGCCTCTTTAAAGCAACTGCCTCCTGATAGGCAACCTCTATTTTACTACAAAAAGATAAATGAAAAAGGTCATTGTTAACGATTAACAGATGCAAGGATAACAAACTCCTGCTAATTTAGAAGCGGAAGACTATAGTCCCTCACAATGAGGAAAATGCAGATACTGATGCAACTGATTAACTATTTATGTTATACAAACCAATTTGTCCAGCACAGAAAGAATTAACCGGTTGGATACAAAATCAATTTCATTAACGACATGCATATAGTTAACTTGTATGGATGTTTGAGCGACTATTCACATAATATGAGCATCCCCTTTACCTGATCTGATATAGAAATTAAGCTTCAAATGTTGGTTTCCTACCAATCATGACATCAGCATGCATATAACATGTAAAACCTTTAGTCTCTAAGAAAGGGAATACTAGAGAAGTCTACGCTTGGACCTCCTTTGGCCAAAGTATCATGATGATTGAATGAGGGCTCACTACCAAGGTCTGGATTAGTTTGGACCAAATCTGAAACTGAATTACGAAAGGAAAAGATATTTTGATTTGCTGGAAACGTACGTTATCCAACCGTGGGTCAAACGATACATAAGTTGTAGATGAGATATATTAAAGGATGTAGCAATATATACATTTTGATCAAGTAAGAAGGACAAAAAAAAATATAGCAAATGCAGATTTAATATATAATTTGCTAAATAGAACCGAGAAAATCCTCAGTGCATCTCACGTCTAGAGAACGAGGGATCAAAGAGGAAATAGACCAAATTAGAACCAAGAAAAATCCTCAGTACATCTCAAGTCTCTAGAAAATAGGTATCAAGAAAGAAGCAGATCAATCTAGACTTAAAAACAATTTCATGCTGGATCCAGCCAAAATCATGTGAACTAAAAAGCAAAGATCTCTAAGTTCTAACCATTAAAATAGCAATGCCAAAAAGAAACTTCTGTTCCCGACATTTCTTAAGCATTCTATCACAAATAAGTGTCACAGATAGGCAAATAAATGATTAGAAGAGTTTACCTGAAAATCTGTGCAAGGACAAATATCTCAATGGTGCGACGGCCTAATTCAGTTAAGCGCCTCTCATCACGCTCAATTGAGTCTTTGTTAAACTCATCTCCAGAAGTGCCATCCTGAAAGAAAAGGCAATGGTTCAATAAGCAAATGCCTCTGTGGTATGGATACATGTCACCTGCTAAAAAGAAAGATGAATAGCAAGCATGCAGAGCACAAGCCGAAGTTTACAAGTAGCTCACAAGATAAGTTAACCATAAAGGAATAGACATATAAAAGAACAAGAACAAATGTCATGAGAATATACTTGGCTTATAATTTTAACAACGGCATTCGGTCACTCACCTTTGTCCGGTTTTGAGGACCTTTCTCATCCTTTGGAGGCAATGGCTCCAATGCAGCACTCTCAAGCAATAACACGACATCATCAACCAAGACAAACATGTTTTTCTCCACGCGGACAATAGGAACCAGTTGTTCCTCTGCATCCGAATGTTTTGCCTTACCTTTCTTGCCCATTGTCTGGCCTTCAAGAGACTTAAGCCCACTGTAAAGAGAGTCCATGACAAGAGTAGAAGTAACCTCTTTCTCTATGAAAAAGCTCTTGACAACAACTTTTAAAATTGAATCTGATCTCTCCTTGGACATGCGGCGCCTAGAATTTTGGTCCATGCCCAGCCAAAAAGCACAGAAGCTGAAATTTCATTACAAGTAGTCACTAAGTTCAGGTGAAAATGCTGAGAAATATACCAGTGCAAGACAGACAAAAAAATCTTAAAGCATTTTTCTCAAGGAGATTAGGAGAACACGGTTTATTCGACATAAAAGCATTAACCAGGAGTCACTGGCCACAACCAACCCAGATAGACTAGATCCAACAGAGAGCATAAACCAAGATGCTAGAGGCTTATAGAAAGTAGAAGCCTACAAAACATTGCCAAAATTCAAGAAAATTGACACCCTACCTTGACCATCGTGCTCTATCCTCTATCAACTTCCCAAGCTTTACTCGCCGCTCTTCCACGAAACGGCGACAGATTTGTTCCACATTAGTCAAATATACCCTAACAAGCTCCCTTCGATATTGACGGTCAAGGCAACGGAAGGGACGATCTGCTTTTTCCCTACAAACAATGAACATAGGTTCAGCATTGCAAGGAGCATAGCAGTATAATACAATAATCACTATTTTGAGACCCATTCAAGCATGAATGGCACTGCTTAGGAACAACTCACTGTGAAATAGTATAAAAGACAGTAATCCATTCTCAGAAAGGAGTCAGAAAAGAACTGCAACGCATCCAGAAGCAGAACTAAGTTTGAAGATTTATGTAAAACAAAAGGAGCCTTCCAAATCTTGCTGGGTCTTACAATGGTCAAGTTGTTAATAGGTTCAAACTTCACAATATGCAGCAAGGGCACATAAATTATGTCCTATGATATGCAAGGTCAAATTATAATAGTATAATATTACAAGGATAAGAAACACAAGGATGAATCGGATGGAGGAAAAAAAGATTGACGTATTGCATGACTAAGATTTGTAACATAGACAGTGTGCAAGTATAACTTCTACATAGATAATCTATGTAGAGCTAAACAAAATAGAAATTTTGGAAACCTAGTGATGTACATACTTCGTGTCCTCGGGTCATATGCCATAGTTATGGGATGTTCACATCTATGCTTGAGATCAAACAATTTATAGCTTCTTTTATTATGCATACATTTTAAAAAAAGGGTAGAGGGTTAGGGGGTGAGACTGCGTCGGTGACATTAAGGATGCGTTCTTTTGTGTCTGTAGTTTTTATTTGTGGTGCTATGTGATGTCATTGCTTTCGGTTAGATAGTTCTAATTTTATCTTGTGGCTGCAGTATTATCTTGTGGGTAGCGGTGTTAATTTATTTTTGCACTTAGCTTGTGTTTGTTAGTCTGTTATCGGTTCTAAGCCGGGGGTCTATCGGAAACAGCCTCTCTACTTCACCCGAGGTAGTGGTATGGTCTGCGTACACTCTACCTCCCCAGATCCCACTATGTGGGAATAAACTGGGTATGTTATTGTTGTACATTTTAAAAAAAGAAAAAAGGCTCGGACTGTACCTTTTACACCCAATTCACAAATGTACATCAGGTATCACTTTGACATCTACCATGAGGTGGAAGAAGCACGCTATAGCACACCTGCTATACCACTTAAGGTAAAACAGAAGGTATATGCATTTGGACGAAGATAGATGAAAGCATGAGGGATGAATTAATAATCACATTACAATCAAAGAAGGCTATCTTTTTCCTGGCTCAAGATGCAAGTTAAGTGTACAACCGTGAGCAGCATTAAAGGGAACCTAATATCCAAAATTAGAAGAGTCTCCTGCTTGTCCATGTAATGGTGACGAGAAAAAAACATTAATCTAGAAAGTCTCAAACAAAAATGATTTGTACCTGATTACTTGAACTTGAGCCTTTATTATGAGCGTATCAGCATCGACAAAACCATCTAAAACTTTCGACAACTCCATAAACTTTTTCCACCCCCAATCATGCTCTTTCTTCCAGAAACGATGCAATGTATCTGCAGAAATTTGCAACTGTATATTAATGTGAGAACAAATGAAACCAATAAATCAATTCCAAAATAACACACCCAATAAACCAACCTGAATACTTGGACTTCTTTGGGTCTTTGTTCACCACAGCTATAGTGAATTGTGCAAAATGACTCCATCCTGTTCTTATCAAAATAGAGAATGAAACATCAGAAGTCAAAACCACAACTCACATCACTATCTAGATAGTTTGTAATAAACCATCACAACATCATCGCACCTGGAAGGAGCTTGTCATGATTAGCCACACAAAGAAACAAAGAGAGATGGTTGCAAACATCACATCCCTGAGGATATATCAAAATGTACCTGCCGCAACAGTTGGGAGTAAAATTTGTCAGCGACTCTTTATTCATGAGCTGATGATTTCCATTCAATTAAAGAAAACAAACATATCATAAGCAGATGCTACTTTTATTGCACTTCCCCAAGGAACTTCCACTATGATAATGAGAGTGGAAAACATGATAACATCACCAGCCTCTAGATCAATATAACAAGAATATAATTACTTCGCCAGCCACCATCTGCCTCAAACCTAAGTTGCTCAGACTCCGGTGTGGGTGTTCGATATGGTTGTGCTCCTTGTGGATCTAGAGGTCTGATCCTCCATAATCGAAATTTTCAGATGTGGGGGTATGGGTATATGGTCACATGTTCGACCTTGTTTATGAAAGAAATACGTTTATGTGATCCAAAAAACAAAAAAAAGATTTGGGAGTACGGGTACAGGTGTGAGGATTCGGTTAAGTAATTCAAATATATTTTTTTAAAAAAAAAAGAGTTATAAGAATATGCTTAAGTTATGATGGACTATTTGGAAAGGAAGGAATGCATGAATTTTTGAGAGCAAGTTCCAATCTGTAAACAATGGAGAAGAGGAAGGAAACAGGAACAGGAGTAAATATAAGATGTAATATCAGCTGATGATGAGAAACCACACAAGCAATTCACAAATCATATTTTTCGTCTACTCTCATTCTCAGAGTCTGTCTTAATCTATTCTCAGTACTTGACTAATAATATAGAGTACACATGGAAGACTTTTTTATATAAGATTCTAATGCAGTTATAAAAATGAGCTTACAGAAGAGGTTAACTGATGGTAGCCAAATAAGTATGTTTAACAAAATAATTCTTCACAAAAACATCATACCATTTGTAGCCGCCAACATCAAATGCATTGCTCCGAAGTTCTCTCTTGTTAATTTGTGAAAACTTATCAATCTTCCACGTATATTTCCCATATAGCTCAGAAGGTTTAGGGCCTGAAGACAATAAAAGAGGATAACTGAATAATTCTTTTAAAAAAAAAAAAAAAGAGGATAACTGAATAAGAATGCCACTGAGTTCCATACAAAAAAGAAAATTCTCAATTATGCCTCAAGGATCATGTCTTTACCCCATAGGCAAAAGACGCATCAGATATATCATGGACCTAAATCCTCTAAATTTTTATCTCTCTATTTGTTATAAAATTCATGTAGCTGGAAAAGTGATAAGTAGGCAGTGTGGTACATTTTATGTTGATTTTTTTTTTTTAAAAAGGGAGTCATTGTGAAGAAGCAACTTAATTGCAATAACTTTTTTTACTAACCTAAGAAAAACAGCCAAAAAACATGAAACAAATACACCTCAAATATCCCCGCACAAGGCATGGCTAAGACCTTTATGTCAGCCATATGACTGTAACTAGCACCAAAGAGTTGCCTCATTTTCATACAGCTTAAAGCTGTACAAACCAAAAAAAAATGAAGAAATGGTAAAACAACAGAATGGATGCAGAGCATTGTCAAAAAAAAAAAGTAGTTTTCAAGCCAGAGTATGATTGGATCTCATGAGATTAGCTCTGTTGATAGAGCGGTACACCCAAAAGAAGAAGGCCTTATGGCAACTATGCTACTTAAACCATTCTTATTATTGTCATTTTGTCTTCTAAGAAGTTCCCGTCTGATTTACCCGGTAAGGGCTGGTGACTGTGAGTCAATATTGGCACTTCCAAATATTGTACAATCCGCCTGACATCACCGCTAATATGTAAGATAGCAGAAATAGCGTCCATAATTATATTAAAAAAAAGAGACATTAGAAGATTTATTCCCATCTGTTCCATCTGTCCTTGTCCCTAGCCTAGGTGGACAGAGTTACCTGGAACTTGGTACCTGTTGTTGGTGGGAGGTGGCAGGCCTCCCGAAGAATTAGTCGTGGTGCTCGCAAGCTGGCCCAAACACCGCAAAAAAAATATTATAAAATCAAATAGACCTTGTATGTGGAAAATGGAAATCCATAAGACTGTCCACTTTTGAATCGGGGACTAGAAAAGGGACAGCAAAAGAAGGCTTGATAATTTGACGACTTTGAAGAGCTTCATGCAGTAGAAGAGGAGAGGAAGCAAATTGGAAACCTGATGCTTGTCAATGAACTATTCACAATTTCTAGTCCAAATCACTTAGTTGGAGAGTAACAACAACAAACCCAGTGTATTCCCACCTAGTGGGGTCTGGGGGGTAAGATGTACGCAGTCCATACCTCTACCTCTGATGAAGTAGAAAGGTTGTTTCCGATAGACCCCCGGCTATCGACTTTTATTCAAATGAGACGTGTTAAATGCAAAGGCAACTACAGCTAATGATGGGTAAGAGTTCTGAACATCCTTTTGGGAGTGGGACAAGTTAATATCAAATGGCTATTCTTGAGGACTGAGTACAAAATCTTAAACTTGGTCTAGCACATCATCAGATCCATAGCCAGATAAGACGAACAATAAGACACTTCAAATCGTGCTCACAAGGAAACTTTTATTATATGTATCCAAGATCAGTCACTGATAATTTTTTTTGATAACCGAATCCAGATCAGTCGCTGATAATCTACATTCTTCAAAAGAAATAAGTGTATGTGTAAGAGAGAACAAGAGATTCATCATTTAAAATACAAATGAAGTAAAACAGATAAACAAGTAGGTTTGAACATAATTCTTTGTCTATCAGAATAGTCAGCAAATTTTCAGGATTTTACCCAGAGTAAAATCATGATTCCACCTCAGAACACCATATTGTACCCAGATACCGAAATCCGAGGAATTAATTGCCATACAGAAACATTCACTCACCCCCAAACTAGTAGGGGGAAGAATTAATTTCCATAATCAACAACATCTGAAGTGAAATCAAAAGAAATGAGTATTTTCACTTGGGTAATCAATCTTATAGGCAATATTGACTGGTTCACATAAACAATCTGACACTCATTTTTAGAGCAATCAAATTACTCCCTTAGTCATAATTTATATGACACTACTCAGTACGGTATACAACAAATGTTGACACCAGTCCACTAATAATATTATCCTGAGCACCTGTCATAACTTTTAAGAAATCAAATTCTTTGATGTGATGTTATGTCTGCCCACTAATTTCTCAATTAGAGTTTACACTATCACTACATATGTATAATTCTAACTAACATCTCCAACTCCACGTCCTTGCAAACACCATTGTATTAAGCTGGGAGTGTTAGGCAAGGACACCAAGGACAAGGAAAATACAAAGAAGTGATTAATACTCTTTCTGGAAAAGACTCGAAGACAGTGGGATACAAGCCTCCAATACTACAGAGTGAAAGAACACTTTCCGAAATGAAGCGCGTAAAGCACCTCACTTATTAGCAGGCGGAAAAAGAAAACGGATTCTGGCAGGCCAGATAACTCTACATAAATGTAAAATTAGCTGATTAGTCCAGCCCTCCACAATCAACAATAGAACTCCTACACAGTTTTTCACTTTTAGCATATAAAACAGAAGTCCTAAAGAAACCGATAACCTTGTTTACCAAGTGTATGTCATTAAAATACTGAAGCAAATACTATGAAGTCAAATATCTTGAAGTTCAGGACTCATCGATTAACAAACATAAATCTGAATGAATGGTAAAGGATTTGGAGATTGCAAGCACCATACCAGCATCGTCGTCATCATCACAATCCCAGTAAGGAGGCGAAGTTGATGGAGTTCCATTTTCTACTTGCTCAGATGACCTCCATTCCGCCAATGCTTCACTATTTTGGCATTGCTGCTGCACACTTGACAACTCCTCCGAAGACCTTGCTGTCCCTGCCTCCTCATATGCACTTGAAGCCATTTCTCGCCCTACAACTTCACATGAACCAAATAAATTACAAATTACACTTTTTTACAGAAATGTTCCAGAGAGCTAGAAGCATGAAACACACTGAATTCTGCATTTAACACATCCGAAAAATCCTCACACTAATGCATAGTACATTGGCAAAAAATGCAACCTTCCCAACTGACAGATTTTAGTTCACACCGCGAATTCATCAAGAACGGGAAAAAATCATTTAAATATATAGTGAGGATCACAGAACCGACTCAACTAGAACCCAACTGAGGCATGATTGCTTTCGTTATAGCAATAAAAATCATAACTTCCTTAAGATAAATCATTAGCCAAACTCTTTAAATTGAAATCCACATAAATAAAATTCCTAATAAACCCCAATCCCATCAAACTTCCCAAAAACAATTAAAGTCCAAAGTCTATAAACAACAACGACTACTACTACTACTACTCCACCTCAATCCCAAACAAAAAAAAAAAAAAAAAAACATATCGAGTAGTTATCAGAAACTCAGTAAGGAATTAAACCCAATTAACGAAAAAACATACGCTAACAAAAACTTCAGAAAAAAATAACAGAAAACAAATCAAGTAGTAAATTTTTTCTTCTTATTTGATTATCTATGTTGCTCGGACTCTTCAAAAATGTCAAACAGGTGCGTTTCGGATTCTCCAAAAGTAGTGTATATTTGGAGAATCCGACACGGGTGCGCCACTGAAAATGAAGAGCGCACGCAACTTAGTTAATAATCGTGGTGTCAGGATTAGATTTCGCGCACCTCAACTAAATCCACAGGACATGTGTCACCTCACACGGTAACAAATACTAGGTAGGTAATTGTGTCCACCAAAGCTAGAAACAGACGGAAAAATCAGCTAGTTACCAAAAACCCAGTTCAGACTTAAACCCAAATACCCAATTTTTAAAAATCAAAATTAACAAAATCATATAAACTAATTATCAAAAACCCAGTTCAGAATTAAACCCAACTGACTAAAAAAACCATAAACTAACAAAAATATCAGAAAAATATAACAAAAATCATACAAACTAGTAATCGAAAACCCAGTCCAGAATTAACCCCAACTGAAAAAAAAAATCCAAATTTTTTATAAAATAATTAAACCCAATTGAAAAAAAAAACTAATTTTTTTTATAAAATAATTGAAACTAATTTTTTTTTTTTATAAAATCATACAAACTAATTATCAAAAACCCAGTAAGCAATTAAACCCCAATTAAATTTATTCTATCAACAATTAAAAAATAAAAAAATCATATCAATTAATTATCAAAAACCCAGTACATAATCAAACCGAATTTGAATAAGATCCAATAAACTAAATTCAAAACAAACAATTCAATAACGATCGGAAAACTAAAATTCCTAAAAAATCCAAACCCTAAACCAATCAAAGCAACAAAAACAAAAACTAAAAAGGGAAAAAAGGGAAAATTAAATTAATAAATAATGCGAAAAAAAAAACATACCAGAGAAAGATCGAAGAGCTGAAGAAGAGAGAATTTGAGTTTTTTTTTGTATTTTCGTCAATGGCGAATTGGAAGCAAATAAAGAGATTTTAGTTTTTAGAGGTGGAAGAAAGAAGCTAAAATGTGGAAATGAATATAACTATATATACTATGATGCAAATTTTATTTTGGCTATATTTATGTTTTTTATTATTGTTATAATTATATATTATACGTCTTTTTCTAGAATGTTTTTATCTTAGCCTGGCTCTTTTGAAAATAGTATCTCTATATCATCTTTCAGAATACTTTTTATCTTGAGTCGAGATCTTTTTGGAAACTCTGTAATATTGGTACAATTTGCGTATACATTAGCAGGGGCGGAGCTAGTCCTCTGGTAGGGGATCATCCGAACCTCCTTCGACGGAAAATTATACTATTTACATATGATTAGAATTATTTTTATGTATCTATAATAGGTGTTGAACCCCCTTTGATTAGATTTTCCTTAGATATTGAACTCTCTTAGCTGAAATCATCGTTCCGCCTCTATACGTTAGAATGTTTTTTTTGTCTTGAGCTGAGATTTTTTGAAAACGGTCTCTGTATCTCGCATCCTGAGTTAGCGATACGGACTACGTATACATTAGAATGTTATTTGTCTTCAGCCGAGGTCTTTTTAAAAATAGTTTTTCTATCTCACCTTCCGATGTAGTTGTTCAAACTGCATATACTTTAGAATGTTTTTTGTCTTGAGCTGCAACCTTTTCGAAACAATCTCGCTATCTAATCTGTTAAGACAGTAATATAAACTGCGTATACGTTTGAATGTTTTTTATCCCGAGTTGGGATTTTTTCAAAAACACTCTCTATCTCACTTTTGATGTTGTAGTACGGACTGCATATACGTCAGATTTTTTTTTATCTTGAATTGGAATCTTTTTGGAAACAAACATTCTGTATCACCTCTGAAATAGTATTACGGATTGCGTGCACTTTACCCTCCTCAGATTCTGCTTTACGAGAATGTACTGAGTATGTTGTTGTTGTATATTTATATTTATTCTTGTGTGATGTTGTGAATAGCGAGTATGTGAGATAAAAATAATTATTTTAGGATAAAATCCGAAAGTAATTTTGTTTATACTCATTTCGTTTTAAAATTGTTGTCATGTTGTGTTTTTCAAGAGTTAATTTGACTACTCCTCAAAGCTAAATTAGATTAAATTAATTTAATTTTTTAAAAATTTAAATTTAGATATTTAAAGACTATACGAAAAGTATAACAGTTACAATTTTCTCTTATCAATATGGTAAAAAAATTACATCTTTAAATATTGACCAAAATTTATATCCTTTGACTTTGAAAAATAAATATTTTATAACGGAGAGAGTATTAAGTAACTTAATTATTGTATTTCTTTATTTGTAATAAAATAATAAAATTATTATCTCACATAGAAGGTAGATAAAATGACTTCATGAAATATCCTTATTTGTCCATCCGACGTATCAAACAACTTCTACTTTTGCTAGATTTAAAAATTCTTCTAAATATATCTAAATTAATTTTGACATGCTTAAGTTTGTTAAAAGTGAATATTTTTTAAATCATTATTGTAAGTATTTATCAAACTCTAATTGTTTGATTTAATCAAAATTTGAAAAACTTAATTAGAAATTTACATTTGGAACGTAATCTTTATAGAAACTCTATTGATGTCTCAAAATTCTATATTTTTTTTTAATAATATTGATGAAGTATTACAAGTTGGACAATAAAATCTCAATTGGTAAAATTGAAGGTTAGATAGCTAATTAACAACATCATTACACTCGTGAATAATTAGTAACAGACCCAGGATTTAGAGAATATGGGTGTTCGTGAGGTTCAAACACATGTATTAACGTTCAAAGTTTTAAAGTTCCACCTAAAAATCAAAGCACTTAGCTATCTTTTTTATTTTTGTGTGTGTGTTTTTGAAGTTTATATCAGTTTTTATGCTTTTTTATATAATTATACTCAATTCACATCAAATTTAACGAATGTCGGAGCACCAGAAAATATATACTGGTCCGACCCTTTGAACAATGATACTATAACATGACAATACAAAATAGCAAGGATTGTGTCCCTATGATTGGCACATTGGGGCTTGAAACAATATGCAATGTAAAAAATTATTTGTGTTGTTTGGATCAACTTGTCGATCGGCACTTTGAGTGAAGGGCTAAAGTGAGTTGTCTTAAGAAAATGAAGGAATTCTTGATGTCGTTGACGAGCAAATAGACACGGTTCAATGACAAGGCATCTGTAAATCATGTAATATAGTGCCTGATCTACGCGACATGTGTGGGGCATACACGATATAAGTGTTCATGCATTTTCTTTTAATGCCAATATGTTAAGGTTGGAGGCGGGGGGCGGGTTATGCATAACACATGGGTGACTGATCAGTTGTTGCATGTAAGTCATGAAATATAGTGCATGATTTATTCGACATGTGTAGGGCATGCACAATATAAGTGTTCATGCGTTTTCTTTTGATGCCAATATGTTAGGTTGAAGGCGGGAGGCGGGTTGTGCCTAACACATGGGGTGACCGGGTAATTGCGCGACATGTGTGGGGCATGCACGATATAAGTGTTCATGCATTTTTTTGATGCCAGTATGTTAAGGTTGGAGGAAGGGGGCGGGTTATGCATAACACGTGGGTGACTGATCAGTTGTTGCATGTATGTAATGAAATATAGTGCATGATCTATTCAACATGTGTGGCACATGCACGATATAAGTGTTTATGCATTTTTTTTTGATGCCAATATGTTAAGGTTGGAGGCGGGGGACGGGTTATGCATAACACATGGGTGACTGATCAGTTGTTGCATGTAAGTAAAGAAATATAGTGCCTGATTTACGCGACATGTGTGGGGCATGCACGATATAAGTGTTCATGCATTTTTTTTTTATGCCAATATGTTAAGGTTGGAGGCGGGGAGCGGGTTATGCATAACACATAGGGTGACTGAGTGATTGCAAGTAAGTCATGAAATATAGTGCATGATCTATTCGACATGTGTAAGGCATGCACACTGTAAGTGTTCGTGCATTTTCTTTTGATCCCAGTATGTTAAGGTTAGAGATGGGGGCGGGCTGTGCATAACACATAGCGTGATTGAGTGGTTACAAGTTAAAATGGTATTAAGGATTTAGTCAATTTTAATTCTGAAATAAATAAAGTATTGAAATGATTGAAAAAACCCTATCTATATGCTACAATCGACGTTTCAACATAACTCGCGATAAACATGCATGAATGGTAATCAAGCATTGCCTAATAAGGAAATAGTTTGGAATAAGGATTATGTGCATCATAAGATGAAAATCAAAATACAAGAGATAATAATTAGAATCCTATTTTGAAAAATTAATTTGATGAAATTAAGGCAGTGTTTAAATGATTATTGAGAGAATGTGTCCAACAAATTTGTAAAGGAAAAAATCTATTATAAATCATCCTCTAATAACTACTCGTAATCTAGAAATCAATTTTTATTTGATTTAGATATGTCAATAGACTCTCACAAAAAAATCAGAATATTTATTTACATGATTTCTATAAAATCACATACATTTTTTTAAATAATGAAATCTGAGATGATGTTATTAGGTTATACTTAATTCTTTTTTTAATTACAAGAGAAGAAAGAGCTTGAACCTTAAACGTACCAATAGATACGACTAAAAAATTCTATACAAGTACTTTTCACATGTAAAAACTATTAAAATTAGATAATAGATCAACTTAAGTAAAAGGTTAAAATGAGTCGTCTTAAGAAAATGAAGCCTCGATATTGTTGACAGTCAAGTTGGCAAGTGTTGATGACAATGCAAGTGTAAGTCGTGAAATATAGTGTATGTTCGCGACATATGTGGAGCATGCACAATATAAGTGTGTGTATTTTTTGTTGGCGCCAAAATGTTAATGTTGGGGGGTGGGGGCGGGGCGTGTATATCACGTGGGTGATTAAATGGTTACAAGTTAAATTGGCGTTAAAAGTTTAGTAATCTTAATTCTAAAATAAATAAAGTACTAAAATAATTGAAAAAATTATTTATGCAATACAATCAAAGTTCAACATAATTCGTAATAACCTGCATAAATGGTAATCAAACACTGTCTAATAAGGAAAATAATTTAGAACAAGGACTATATGAATTAGAAAATGAAAAATCAAAATACAAGTAACAATAATTCGAATTTAGAAAGGATACATATCTAGTCGAAGTCAATAAACTCAATTTGTGATCGAATAATTATAATTTGTAAAACATTGAAAACAAATATTATAATATTGAAAATTATTTTCTTTCCTTCATACTTCAAATTTCAAACTTTTAATTTCCCATTCCTCCTTTTTCATTTTCTTCATCTGCTTCTTTCTTTTTCTTTTTCATTCTTTCTTTCTTCGTTTTCTTCCTCCTTTTCATATTTATCATTTTTCTGCCACGTTTTTTTTCTTTACCTTATCTTCTAATCATTTTTTTCTTCAGAATGTTATTTTCTTCTGAATTTTGTCTCTCTTTAACTTTAACTAGAATTTCATCCTTTTTTTTGTGTGTTTTCACCCATTTTCATCTATTTCTTCATTCAGATCTGATTAAAAAAATTACAAAGAATATTGGGTAAAAAGAGCTGCAATTATCGAAAAACAATCAAGAGTTATTTAAGTAATAGAAAGACGTTGTTTAAACAAATCAAAATTATTTAAGTAAATGAAAGCTATTACTTAAACCATTAAAAGTTGTTTGAGAGCAGTGTTGATGTAATGGAGGGGAAATGGTTTGCGAGGGAGGGTATTTGTTTAAATAAATGAAAGTTGTGTTAAGCAAACGAAAGATATTGTTTAAACATCTACTAGTTGTTTACAAATTTGTGTCATTATCACTAATTAAACAAAATGTTTCTTTTATAATATTCTTACGAGTTGCGTTTTTCTTTATTTTCACTCTCAAAACTCCTTTTTAATTTACCTTACGAATGTTATACTTTCTTGTCCCGTTTTAGCACTTTTTTACCAATCATATTAACATCTCTTTTTTTCAGTTTCAGTATTTCTATTCAAACACCAATTCACTTAATTTATAAACACTTATTTTCAACATTTTAACATTTAAGCTAAAACGAATATCACCTTGCTATACTTAAAAAAATTACTTTACAATTTTTATTTTGAAATGATTTACAACAATATAATTATTTAAGAATTAATTTAGATCACAAATTTCAAAAGTCTTTCATTTTTTTCTTAAATACCATGCAAGTTAAAGGTACCACATAAATGAAACAGATAAATTAATAATTAAAATAATATGACATTATTTTAGCGGCAGACTAAAAAAGAAGAAAAGGGACATACTCCTCTGTTCATTGTTATTTGTCACTATTTTGCTCTTTAAATTTATGAACTTTAATCAATATTCTAAGATATATCCTTTTATCATATTAATATGAAAAAGATTATACTAATTTTCATATAGTTTTCAACCATCTAATTTTAAATTTTAAATATTAAACTCTACATCTTAAAATATCAGCTGCTCTCTTTGTCCTATTTTATATATTGTCATTTTTCTTTTTGATTTTTAATTCCGCTTAATAAGAAAAAATAATTAAAAAATAAATAATAAAGTGACTTCAAGAGGAACAATAAGCTTTACAAAGTTATTATTTATTTCTTAAACTTTGTATTTGATGAAATAATGACACATAAAATAAAATGAAGGGAGTAAAATCCTTAAAAATTTTAAATATTAATTTTGAGAAACAAAATAATAACAAGTAAAGATAATTGGAGCGAGAATCGCAAAGAAGCACATACGGTTACTGAATACGCCGTCGTTTTGCCGAATATTGATAATTGATGATGTAGGCATCACACGTGTCGCTGATGATGACGTATGCATTGCACGTGTCAGATGATTCTAGAAAGTATCGTGCATATCGGTTATGGCTTTTTTTTTTTTGGGGATATAAAGGGTATAATGGGTAATATAATTATGCATTAGGTTTTCCCTTTGTTCTTATTTTTTCTTCCCTTTGCTTTTTATAGATCTGGGAAAAAGAGCATATGTTATTGCTCCCTCTATTCATTTGAATAGATCTGAAGGTATATATGTATATATATATTTAAGGTATCTTATTTAATTTAACTTTATTCCTTTGAGTAGATTTGAAGATGTATATATATATTTAATTTAACTTCATACTTTATTAACTTCATTCCTTTGAGTAGATTTGAATATTTTTATATATATATATATTTAAGGTTTTTCTATTATTATTATTATTATTTTTATTTTGTTGAGTTAGAATTTATCGAAAATAATTTCTCTATTTTCTTAAAGATCATGGTATGAATTACGTATATTCTATCCTTTTCAGATCATACTATATGAGAATATACTAAGTTTTTTGTTATTGGTCTTGTCATATATGAATTTTTTATTTAAATCTTTTGATGATTTTTGGGAAATAATTTTACCTATCAGGGTTGTTGAGCAAGTAGCTTTGCGCTTGAGATGGATCTAACATTTAAAGTTTATGAATTTGATTTTTAAAATTTTTATTATTGATTTTATTATATTTTTGAAATTATGAATTTATGTTTTGTTTTGAAATATTCAATTCAGATGTATTTGATATAATAATGCTCTCCTATGAGGAAATCTCTTCATCTTCTTCTTTGCTTGATTTTTTTTTGTTGAAGGGTGATTTACCCTTCAAAGTTGTTCAAATAGTTATCTACACGAGGTAGATTTAAAATTTGAAGTTTATAAGTTTAAGGAGGTGTTGACCATGAACATTAAAAATTTTTGGAGTTTGAAGTTGTAGTTTGGAGTTGTGTTTGATCATGAATATAAATCAAAGTTTTTTTTTTTTTTTTTTTTTTGTGAGAGATGAAAGTGAGATTCAAATACAATTCAAAATTGTACTTGAAATTTTTATGGCCAAACACTGTAATTTTCACTAAATTTACACTAAAATGAAATAATTTTTTATGAAAAAGTAAAAAGTTTTCATGACCAAACACCTCCTAATTTTAAGAGTTTTAGTATTGAATTCTTATTTTCTTCATTTAAAAAAGAATGACGTACTTTGACTTGATATAAAGTGTAAGAATTTTTTTTTTAATCTTATGTTTTTAAATTAAAGTCTTGTCAAATATATCAAAATACTTTTTAATTTTGTGATTCTGAATATGTTATGTGGAAAGTTGAAATTAAAGTATTGCAAAAAAAAAAAAATAGTCATTTTTTTGAAATGAATTAAAAAGGAAAGTAGATCATTTTTTTGAAATGGGAAATATATTTTTAAAATTATAAATTAATGTTTTGTATTAAAAGTTCTGGGTTTAGATAAACTCGATACAATAAGGTTATCTCATTTAAGGATTTCTCATCTTCTTCTTTACTTTCTTAATTGTTTTTGTTGATGTTTGAAAGGTAGTTTTATTTATGATGGTTGAGCAAATAGCTTTGTGCTAGATGTGGGGATCTAAGATTTAAAGTGTATGAGTTCAATTTTTAGTATTTGTAATATTGAATTAATCATGTATGTGTTGTGTTGAAAGTATTGGATTCAGATGAACTCGATACAATAAAGTTATCTTATTTAAGGATACTTCTTTATCTTCTTCTTTACTTGATTGTTTTGTTGAAGGGTGATTTACACATCAAAGTTAAGCAAATACCTTTGTGCTGACGTGGATCTAAGATTTTAAGTTTATGATTTCTTGAGCAAAAGAAATATTGGGTTCAGATGAATTTGCTACTGCAATGTTTCTCATGCAAAATATTATAATTGTGAACTTAGGTATTCTAGGTTGTGGTCCATGTCTCCACCAATTATTCTTTTGATTCAAGCTGTTGTTTCTACTCCTTTTGATTCATGCCATTAGTCAAGGATTGTTTTTGGACTAATCGTGTTGTTCGAGCTAGCTTGCACGCTTCTTGACTAACTTCATGAGATACTTGCCACCTTCCACCAACGATAGTTACCATGTGAAATTTGAACTTGAGGCCTCATGGTTCTTAACCACTTCAATGATTATCGGGCCCATACCCTAGTTGTAGTCATTAGTCTAAGGATCTCATTCATTAAGTTTTATAAGTCTTGTTTAAATTTTGTATTCATTCAAATATAATCACAATGGATTAGTTATTACAAAATATTAGTTTCTTAGTCTCCTATTTTATTTTGTAGGACACCTTTTTAGTATGCTTTGGAAAAGTTACTTTTTAATATTTGATTTTTTTTTATAATCATGGTTTTCAGCTTGTGCTTGCCTCGATTAATTTCACGATTTACTTGCTACTTTGAACTCCTCAACTTCAAAAACTTCAGATAAAGTGAAAAATATTTGTAATAGTATGTAATTTCTTGTATATGTGATTATCTATTATGAGATATTACTCTTTTAGAGTTAAATTTAATTGTATGTTGTAAATTAGGCGAATTCCTTGTATTCAACCATACTATGGAATTAATAGATATGCAACTTTTGGGAGGTAAATGAACATGGTACATAGGGACTAACATGGGTACCGCCTCAGGTTGTACATGAAAATACACATAAGAAGCAATATAATGTATAACATAGGTTCTTCTTGGTGCAGATATAATGTCAAAGAAGTATGATTTGCCTTTCAAGGCTAGGCAATTTGCTGAAGCACTATCTTTCGAGAATGGATTTCGTGGTGCATGGTTTCGATGCAAGGTACAAAATGTAAAATTTGATTCTAGTGTGAGCTTGATGCGTGCAATTCAATGTATGCATGTGGGATAGGAAATCATGCATTTGTAAAATTTTTTTTGCCAAGTCTTTAATTGTTGTAAAATAAGGCCATGGTTACTTTTTAGCTTGTGTAATCTTGATTGTCTTTACTTAAATCTCATGACCCAAGTCATGACCCAAGATAGGCTCTTAGGCTGCATTTGTTTTTTTGAAGCTTCAGACGTCTGAATTCGAATGCACAATGAATGATTAAGATGTCTGAAAGTCTGAAAACTGAATGATTTAAGACTGTTTGTTTTTCAACATTTGAATATGCAAAAAATTTTTATTTGTATATATAATAAAATAAAAAATACAATTTAAATAAAAAAATTATTATATATCAGAAAAATATGTAATTTAATACAACAAAATTATTATTTGATTGAAAAAAATATTTATGTTTGTTAATGTAGTGGAGATGGTTTATAATGGTGATTGCGGTAACACTGATTGATGTTAGTGATTAGTAATATTGTGGTGATAGTTGTGATGGTTGGTATGATAGTAACTATTATGATGGTGATGGTTGATAGTGGTGGTGATAGTTGTGATGTGACGTTGCTTGATGTAGTAGTTGGAGACGTTGATTGTGATGGCTGAAAATGAATGCATGATGATTGAAGATGTGTTGAAGCTAGTTGGAGATGTTAATTGTGATGGTGAAGATGGTTGTTAGTATAGATAAATTGTAGCGATAGTAGTGGTTGAAGTGGTGGTAGAGGTGGCGTTACCAGTGACAATGGTGGTGGCGGTCGAAGAATGTGTGGAGGTTGTGATGTATTAGTGGTAGTTAGCGGTGGTGCTAGTTGTGATAGATGAGTTGGTCTATAGTAGGAATTGATGATAGTGGTTGATGATGTTGGTGCTGTTGACGCAGTGGTGGCGGTGAATATAATTAGAATAATAAAGGTAGTGGTTGACAATAGTGGTTGATAGCGATATTTGTTGTCGATGGTGGTTGTGATGATGGTGGTGGTTGGTGGTGGTTGACAAGGATGGTGGTTGTAGAGGTGGTTAGTGGTGGTAACTGATGATTATAAATAGAGTAGCGGAGAACATTATTCAACATCAGAATACCTCTTCAGACCTATTAAGACTTGATTTTAGATCTGAATGATTAAGACCTATTTAGACCTCTTAAGAGCTTAAATCTTTATAAAAAACAAATGCACTTAATGGTCTGAAGTTTGAACCATTCAGATTCAGACCTCCATTAAGTGCAAACAAATAAGCCTTTAGTGATGAACTTAAAAGATTAAGAAGAGGAGATAGAGGGCTTTGGATGGTCATTCTAGGATTAAGTGGAAAACATTGACCAAGGCAATGCCTAGGAATTGAGAGTAGTTGCTGGCTATGAGGGCCTCGAGGAGTAGTGTGACGCAAGTAGTATGTGGTCCATACCATCGGCTTGCATTGTTAAAGTAACTAGAGAGGTGCTATGAGCTAGTGGACACAAAGAGTGTGGTGTAATGAAGAGGTCTAAGGAAAAGTGTATATATGAAGCTGGAAGTGCAAATGATCAATATGGACCATGGAGTTCTATGAGAAGGCAAAGTTAGCAGTTACAACGATGAAGAATTCATTTTTTGGACGTCCCTATGAAGACCTAGGACAAAGACTGTGATAAAAAGTTATACATGTTAAACCAAGGTGAGCGAGAAAAAGGCACATGGCCTTGATTAAGTGAGTTGTATTAAAGACGAGGAAGGCATATTACTGGGAGATGAGGTGAATGTTTTAGACTTTGATGGTAAACACACTTTATAAGCTCTTGATCAAAAAGGGGGACATAATCACTGTGTTGGTTGATTTGAAGCAGTTTGAGAGTTGTTAAGGTTTTAGTATCTTAGGCGGGTCAAGGTTGAGGAGGTGGAGCGGGCTATCCTTAAATGAACAAGGGAAGAGAGAATGCCAGATATAATCCTTGTGGAATTTTGGAATATGCAAGCAAGGCGAAGATTGGGGTGTGATGTCATTTTAAGGATGTCGATAATGCTGGAAAAATAGAGATGGAGCATGATGATTTTGTTGTATAAGAACAAGGGTGATATCTAAAACTATAATAACTATGGACATCTACTAGTTAAGCCACACAATGCAAGTGGGAGAGTAGTGAAAGGAAAGGTGCGGAGGAGTGTGTTTATTTTTGAGAATCAGTTCGGGTTCATGCCTTGTATATTGGTTTCAAAAGCTATCTTCCTTGAAAGGAGGTCGGTGGAGCAATATAAGGAAAGGATTAGGGACTTGCATATGATGTTCGTAGGCCTAGAGATAGCATACAACAAAATTACAAGGAAGATTCTTTAGAGATGTTTGAAGGCTAGAAGTGTTTCCCTAGCTTACACTAGGGTGATTAGAAACATGCATGATTATGCTAAGACCTTGGTCAGGACTGTGGGTGGATTCCAAGCACTTTCTTGTCGTGCTGAGGTTGCATTAGAGATATGCTCTTAACACATTTTTATTTTAGGTTGGAAGTTTGGATACAAACGTGGGAATCTAAGGGTTTTAAGTCGAGCAGGATTGAAATTGGATATTTGGAGTGTAAGTTCAGTGACGTGACTCATGAAGCCGGGCATTGTGGTGAGTCTTGACACTCCTGTCATTTCTTATAGAGGAAGTTTCAAACAATTGGGTTAGTAATCTAAGGTAATGGAGAAATTGATGATAAGGTCACACATCGTGTTGTGGTGGGGTGGATGAAAGGGAGGTTCACATTCGGCGTTCTGTCTAATCTGATTATACCGCCAAGACTTGAGGTAAGTTTCACATATTGTTGGCCAGTCAAGAACTTCATGTTTAGAAGATGAGATCGGTAGAGTGGAGGATGCTGAGATGGATGTGCGAACATACTGGGAGAGATAAGATTATGAATAACGAAATATGAAACTAGGGGAAGTGACTCTGTGTTGGTTAAGATGCTAGAAGTGAGGCTGAAATGGTTTTGACATGTGAAGAGGAGACATAAAAGGTCTGAAGAAGCATTGAGGGGAGGTGATTATGCAGGACATGACGTAATTTCAATCCGTTGCGGACATGACCCTTGATTAGAGGGTGTGTAGGTTGATAATTATGGTAGAAGGTTAATAGATAGTTGTTCGTGTTTATTTTCTGTTCTCGAAGTATTAACATTTATGACATCAAGACAACTTTATCATATTTTTTCTTTCTAACCTTAGTATTAAATAACTACATTAAGTATTGGTCAAATTTAGAGTTTCAAATACATCTGTAATCAAGACTTGTGCCAAGTCAACAAGAGCCAAGTAAAATGAAACGGAATGAGCATTATATTATTCATGGTTTCTATTATTACATATTGTTTCTTTAGCCTCTGTTATTTAATTATCTTGTTATTTCTGCCTGCTGTTACTGCCTTTTTTTCATCCTCTTTGAGCCAAGTGTTTATAGGAAACCGCCTCTCTGCCTTCTCTAGGTAGGGTTAAGGTCTGCGTACACACTACAACAACATACTCAGTATACTCCCACCAAGTGGGCTCTGGGAAGGATAAGTGTACGCAGTCCATACCACTACCTCAAATGTGAGATAGAGAGGTTGTTTTCGATAGACCCTAGGCTCGATCTACGTACACTCTATCTTCCCCAAACCCCACTTGTGGGATTACACTGGGTTTATTGTTGTTGCACACGAGGTCCAAAACAAGATGCAATTTGGCAAAGTTGGAGCATAGTTTTTGAATGTTCCAGACTAGTTGGGTAGCATCACGTATGGACATTAACTACTACTACAACAACAACAACAAACCTAGTGTATTCTCACAAAGTGGGGTCTGGGAGGGTAAAAGTACGCAGTCCATACCGCTATCTCCGAAGAAGTAGAGAGGTTGTTTCCGATAGACCCCCGGTTCAAGACAAAGAATAGTAAACAAGGTCTTAATGAAACTGTATGGACATTAACTATTTGAACATAATAATATGCATGTGATTGGGACTAAGACATCTGCATGAACTAGATTAGGCAGTTTATTAATTAGTATTGCTGTCCTAATTGCATTATTAATTCCTTAGATTATCAATTGTATTGTATAAATACGTAAGGGTGTGCTTTTTCAAATTCTCATGAGTTTAATTTATATTTCTAACGTAGTCTTTACAACTCTTTAGTTGCGTTCTAGATGGTAAACTTTCATTAACTGTTACATGGAACTTTTACAGAGTGCTCTATCTATCGAAAGCCACTATTGCTGTAATTACATTTGGAACCAAAAGCTGTTAATTGTTGTTTGCGATCCGTGAATTGTCATTTCTCCAGGTCTTATTGAGGTTACTTATGTGTTGATGTGAGGAAAGTCATTTACCGATAAAGAAGTAAAGTACAATGCATTTACTATCTTTTTCCTACTGTAACAGATACATAAGATTAGCTTCAGAAGAGGACATTGGAATGCGCTGTTGGAATTCTTTGATTATCCCGATGAAAGTATGTTCTCTTACGTGTTTGTTTCAGCATTTAAACCGTTTCAGTATGTTGATTATTCCTATGCATGATAATACCAAATGAAGAATTCATACCTAGCCCCGCTTCATTTCCTTTATGCTGGAGTGTAAAAGGGCAGCCCGGTGCACTAAGCTATTGCTATGCACGGTGTCCGGGGAAGGGCCCCACCACTAGGGTGTATTGTACGCAGCCTTACCTTGCATTTCTGCCAGAGGTTGTTTCCAAGGCTTGAACCCTTGACGTCCTTTACCAGTTACTCCAAGGCTCCCCTTCCTTTATGTGTTAAGCTTGTCCGAGAACAGGAATAATGGTATAGACGGATGGAAACTGAGCTGAGAATGGAATGTAGAGAATTAGGTATTTTCGGCTGAAAACTAAATGCCTTGTAAACCATGTGCCATAGTAAACTTCACACTGTAAATAGTTTCAATGAATTTTTTTGACTTCGTTGGACGTCGGAATGCATACAGGAAGGTTCACTGGAAAAGCTAACTCCTTTTGGCCACTGATGTAATCTCCAGCATCTACCGGATGTATTATCAATGATGAAATTCTGACTTAAACTGATAAAAAGATGTTTTTCGGATAAGACTTGTTATTAATTGTTTCAATCCTTGCTGTTTCAGAACTGACTTGGACCAAGCTGTATCAGTATCCCCCATATAATGTTGGAAAGTCGAAGGAGAAAATGCAACTAATGCTGCGGCCGCAGTATCCGTCAGTCAAGCTCAAAATTGAAATTTCAGATATCAGTTCAGTTTCTGAAGCTACGGTAGTTTCTGATGGTAATTGGCAGGCAGGTGATTTGGTTGATTGGTGGGCTAATGGCTGTTATTGGTCTGGACGTCTGATAAAGTTACTCGGCAGCAATGAAGCTGAGGTAATACTCTTTTTTACTCCGTATTAACCGTCTGGTTAGCTGTATGGCTGCTGTGGAGGCTCGCCATGTAAATACCATGTACAAGTGGCATCTATAGATGCGTTTGATTTTGCGGAGGAACCGAGATACATTGCATGTGCTATAGATTCCTTCGCAGTATCAAGCTGATATTTTCGACGAAGAGATCTTTTAATTTCTTTTCCTTATAAAATTCGACATTTTGTGTGGTTACTTCATTTTAGTAATGGAAGTTCACTTTTAAGTATGTTCGACATGGTCAGATGGACCTACCTTAGGGCAAACGTAAATTAGAACCCACAAACTGCATCTTTATTTTAGGTAATACATAGCAATTTTTCTTTGAGTTATCGAGATTCAGTTTTGCTTGGGTTAACCCAAAAATCTTCTTCTACAAACTAAAACGTTGTTCCCGAGATCTGTTCGTCGAATTGATGTGATATATCAAAATCAGCATGTTTTATTTGTTGCTCTCTCACGTGTGAAGCAGTTGTTGTGCTTCATATGTTCTCCCGATATTGGTTCAGTGATATTTTACTCCTTGTTTTTGTCTTCATAGTTGGCACTGACACCACCTCCTGTGGGTGAAGGTGCAAGTTATGAAATTTCTTTCAAGGATTTGCGCCCATCGTTAGACTGGTCTCCGGATTTTGGTTGGAATTTGCCTACATCCCAGGTTCTTCCCTTTGCTCTTTTTCATTTTTTTTCTTTATTTATGTTTCCCTTGGAGTAACGGGTAAAGTTGCTGCCATGTGATCAGGAGGCCACGGGTTCAAGCTTTGAAAACAGCCTCTTGCAGGAATGCAAGGTAAGGCTGCGTATGATACACCCTTGTGGTGGGGCCCTTCCCCGGACACCGCACATAGCGGTAGCTTTAGTGCACCGGGCTGCCCCTTTTATCTGTTTCATCCTTCTGTTTCCGCTTTCTCTTTCCCTGTCATCCTTATGTATTGCAATTTTTGATAATTGCGTCTTTTTCCTCGAGGATCCTTCGTCTGAGTAAGGTCTAACGATCATAACCATCAGGTCTAGTGTCGGAAATTTACTAATTTGAATTGTATTCTAATGTAGCTCTCCTCGTTTGGTGCTTCTTTCCGTCTATAATTCGTTTTATATCAATTGCAGGATGGTGATGGTGTACGTCAATGTGCTCGACTAATTCAACCTGTCAACCTAGGTAACTATAATTTCAAACCAAATTCTTTGATAGCCCCATGATGTTGTTGCTTAGCTGTCCATTTCATTCGTTTGTCGGGAGGTTGTTCTGTGATAATATTTTATTCCCAAAAGAAATTGTTGTAGATCAGCCTCGACTCATAATAACGATGAGCAAAATGTAGGTATTTCGAAAAATGTTTTGCATTCGGAGTTAGCAACCTCACCTCAGGATATGGCTGCATCATTGATAAGGTTCTCAGAGGCGGAGCTAGCCGAACCCCCTTCGATGGAAAAATATACTATTTATACATGATTAAAATTATTTTTTATGTGGTTATAGTAGGTGTTGAACCCCCTTCGACTAAGTTTTCTTTGAATGTTGAACCCTGTCAGTTGAAATCCTGGCTCCGCCTCTGAAGGTTCTTTGTTAGTGTAGTCATTGGTCCATATGTTGCCTCCGAACCACACTTTGTAGAACGAGAGTTATTTCCATGAAGAAAATCTTGCATTGCTATATTTGACGTGCTCGTTATGTTCATTGCAGCGTTCGGTCGCTTTCCAGCTGTGGAAATACATTCTATGAGTGATGGGAGAACGGGATCTTCATCAGATCTCTCTTTCGCTACTCATTCATCTGCAAGCTTGTCACCAGTCTCAGATAAAAAGACGGATTTTAAAACTACAGAGTTAGCGGAGCGACCCCCGATCAGCGATCTTCCAAAGAAGAGTCGATCTTGTTCTCATACGGGTGATGAATCGGCTAAGGAATCCAGTTCGTCAGATAAAGATGCTAGTTCCTGTATTGGAGTCGATCCAGCAAAAGCTTCCGCTGAGCCAACTGATAACTTCAACTATTCAAGTTGTCCTTTCAAGAAGTGCAGAACCAGCGATCAGAATCAGTTACATTCGATGGGTTCCGACACAACGGAGGCAGCAATTATGGATTTGGAGGAACTCGTGAGTAAAATTAAATGGCTGAAAGGGCTGCTCGAGTTTGGGAGACCCCCCGTTGCTAAGCGTACATGGAAGTTCGTTGAGCATCATACATCTTCCGGAAATGAATGATTGGACGGTTTCAAAACATCAGAGTTGTCATTCCATAGCTCTCGAGAAATTTTGAGGTTTGAAGCTTCAACGCTTATTGCACGTTCCATAGTTTAGGAAGCCGCGCTGACATGAAGTTTGCACGCATCCCATGTTGATGTTTCAGGTGAATGGAACCGATGAGGGGATGAGGGCTTTCACGCCCTGCTGCTGCAAGGCCTAGTGTGATACCAGCAAAGCGAAAGGTGATAATCCGGCTTCCCTCAGGTATGACTTAGGGATGCTCCGATGAGCATTTCCGAGTGTTGATGGATCGATGACATTGCATAAAGTGTACAAGTTCAACTGACGAAATCGCTTTTTGTAACATTTTCCATTTTTTTTCTGTCTATGTTCTTGCTCGTGCCCGGATCCGGATAGAGAATGGGCACGGCTCCCCCTCTCCCTTCCCTGTTCTACCGACCAAATAGGCCGGCCGTTCTATTGATGGATCGGATTACATGCATCGACCAAAGTGTACATGTTCAACTGGCTCAACCGCATTTTGTAACATTTTCGATTTTCTTTTATGTTCCTGCTCGTGCCAGGATAGAGAATGGGCACGACTCCCCCTCTCCCTGTTCTACCCGTCCAAATAGGCCGGCCGTTCTTATAGCCAATGTTTAGTTCACCTGAACTAGAAGCTTTGTATAGAGATGTGAAAAATGGGAGCAATTCAAATTTTGACATTGTTAATTCTTCAAGAAATTTTAACCTTTTTAAAATTTATTTTGATGTCTTTGAGACAAGATTTTCGCTGGGGTGAGAGGAGGTATTCAAGATATAAAAATAATAATTTAAGCCAAACAACAATATACGGAAAAACTTAAAAAAAAAAATTGAAAAAAATTTGTCACGCCCACCTAATTTTAAAAACTTGAAGGACTATCACTTAATTGGATAACTTATTTGTTCTTTTTAATCCAACGTTTCTTTTTTCTGAGGTATTGTAGGTGGTGTTATCTTTCGTTTCTGTTGGAGGATATTTTCAGGCTTGAATTCGTGATCTTCTAGTTATACGATAATAACTTTAAATTGAAGGGATAAATATAAAAAGATATCTCAAAAATCTTTGGCACTTTGGTTGATTTATATAATTTAATATTCTTGAAAAATGGTCTAATATACCCTTCAGTTAAAAATGGTCATTTAATAATAAGGGTATTATTAAAAAAATATATATATATATTTTTTGATTTGATCAATGAAACAACTAATGGAATAATTAAATTGAAACAAATATTTTAGAAAAAAGAGTCAACTAAAATGAAACGAAGAATGTACCATTAAAGATATTAGGAAGTAAAATTATGTCATATTTTTTCTTTTACACGTTTTTCGAGAAAACATTAATTAAAATGATTGTTTTGATTATTTTACTTTTAGTTATATTTTTCCGATGAAAATGTTTGTAGTTTTCGCGAATAATTACTATAAATTTTTTTTCATAAGTCGATTTGATTTACTCGTTCATAAAGTTATTTTTCAGGCACAAAAATCAACTCTAACAAAGCGATAATAGCCAATTTTGAAAACTCTTAGGGATCGTTTGGTAGGAGGGATAAAGATAACTAATTTTAAAATTAATTTAAAAAAGGAGCTTATCCCATGTTCGATTGGGATAAAATGCATGATATAATTCATCTCGAGATTAGTTATTATGAGATTATAGTATTTTTTCTTATCTCTTCTTGAATGTGAAATAACTAATTATGAGATAACTGATCTCAAAATTAATAATTTCAGAATAACTTATTTTGTTCAACCTTATGACCCCTTATTGTCAAATTTAATTTTAGACGTAAATTAATCTGATTCAGCAAAGAAGAACTTGTATAAATATTTAAATTCAAATGAACACTTTCAAATAAAGGGACAAATTCACAAGTTTGTTGACTAAATACAAAATGTTCGAACATTTTTAGATTTGAAAGACATACGACTTTGAATATTATATTATTATATTAAATATGCGATCGTAAATATTTATACAAATCAAATATATTACTAACATATTCAAATTAGTGTGTCATTTTCATTCAGCGCACTCAAAAGTGGACTAATATACATACGTAATGTGTTGTTCCTCTATGTATAATAAAAATAAAAGTGTCACTTTTTTTGTTCCTATTATTCTTCTTATTATTATTATAATAATTATTATTATTATTATTAGTATTAGTATTATCTATAGAAAGTGTCACTTTCTTTGTTATGTGAATGTGATTTGTGAAAGTACCTTTCCTCTCTATAATTTGGGGAAAAAAACAAAAAAGAGTAGAGAAATAACACAAAGTAGTGTTTTTATTTTCAAAGTAAATAGAAGTGTGTGGTCTTTACTTGCAAAAAAAAAAATAAAAAAATATCGAAACCCAAAAAGGAAGAATATTGAATATGATTCTTCAAATAGATATGGAATTCTTTTTTTTTTTTTTTCAAAGAAAATAAAATAATGTGTGGTCTTTAATAAGAAAAGAAGCACAAAAGAATGTTGAATTTAGACAAATCTCCACACCAAAAAAAATAAAAATTGAACATGATTCCATAATTAAAGTTTTGGATATTGGATACTAATTTGAAAATAAAAAAATTACATGACATGATAAAAATTTGGATATAATTAAGTTTTAAAGGAACCATAGCTATATTTTGGAAATGCTATGACAAAAAATTATTGTATTATTTTACTTAGGGCTCATTTGGTCATAAAAAATGTGAAATTTGAATACAAAATCTTTGTTTTTAGAGTGAAAAGTGTTTGATCATGAATACAAATTAGAGTTGATTTTAATTTTTTGTGAGTGATTTGAAGAAAGAAGAAAACAACTTTTTAATGTTTTTCAAATTTTGAAAATTCAATTTTTTTGACATTTTATGGTCAAACATAATTTTCAAAACTAACTCATAAAAAAAATTACAAATGACTATTAAGACAAATAAATTGAAATGAAAGAAATATTATTATAATGAAATAAAATATAGAAATAATTTAGATATGCATTTGAAAATACAACACACTAAAGACGAGTTGATATGTCTAGATATGATATACTTAAATGAAACTTGTCGACTAAGGCCAAAGTTGATGTGTTTGCATAATAAATTAATGTGCTTTTTAACTTGATTACAACTGACATTTATATTATTCAACTTTGAACGTGTATAAATAGACACATAAACTATTATAAAATTGAACAAGTAAATACACACGTCATAGATGACAAATCTCACGCGATTTGATATGTAGAACACACGCATCTCACCCAATTTGTCATGTAGAACGTACGCATGTGCCTACTTATTCAACTTTATGATAATTTATGGGCATGCTTATACACACGTAAAACTAAAAAGTACGCATGTGTTTACTTATTTAACTTTCTGATAGTTTAAGTGCATACTTATACACACAACGTACTCATGTACCTATTTATTCAGCTTTATGATAGTTAAAATGCATACTTCTACACACTCAAAACTAGAACGTGCACATTACCGACTTATTCAACTTTATGATAGTTAAAGTGCATACTTATACCTACCCAAAACTAGAATGTACACATGTGCCTACTTATTTAACTTTATAATAATTTAAATACATACTTATACGCATCCAAAACTAAAGATCATAGATATCAGTCAAAACCAAGTTAAACGACACATTTATCTATTATACAACAACAAACTCAGTGTATTTCCACATAGCGGGGGTCTGGAGAAGGTGAAATGTACTCAGTCCATATCACTATCTCCGGAGAAGTAGAAAGTTGTTTCCGATAGACCTCCGACTCAAGATAAAGAATAATAATCAAAGTCGTAATAACGCATGGAACAAGAAGAACTTTTATCTATTATGCCCATTTTTTTAATCTATAAAGTTATAGAACGCACGCATGTACCTGTTTATTCAACTTTATGACAGTTTAAGTGTATATTTGCACACGCCCAAAACTATACGTATGCATGCGCCTACTTATTCAATCTTATACACACCCAAAATTAGAACATACGCATGTACCTGCTTATTCAACTTTATGATAATTTAAAAACATACTTATATACACCTAAAACTAGAAGTCACCGATATCAACCAAAACCAAGTTAAACGATACGTTTATCTATTATGCCCATTTTTTTAAATAGTTAGATCCATGTGAAATGATCCCATTTTTCAAACAAACAAACCAAACTTTATGATAGTTAAACATGCCCAAAACTAAAACGTACGCATGTACCTGCTTATTCAACTTTATGACAGTTTACGTGCATATTTATACCCACCCAAAATTAAAACATACACATGTACTTACTTATTCAATTTTATGATAATTTAAATACATACTTATACACACCCAAAACTAAAAGTCATCGATATCAACCAGAACCAATTAAACGACACGTTTACCTATTATGTCCATTTTTTTAAAATAGTTAGATCCATGTGAAATGATTCCATTTTTCAAACAACCAAACCAAACTTTTTAATCTCTTTATATTATTATATATTATGTATTATTTTCTCTGTGTAAAAATGAATGACCTACTTTTTTTTAATCTGTTTCAAAAAGAATAATTCTTTTCTTTTTTTATAATACTTTAATTTCAACTTTTCATGTAGCATATTTAGGATCACAAGATTAAAGGACATTTTGATACATTTGACACAACTTTAATTTAAGGCCACAAAATTTAAAAGTTTCTTTATATTCTTAAACTTCTATGCCAAATGAAAGTAAATCATTCGTTTTTAAATGGACGGAGTATATTATATCATGTAGAAAACTCATCTATCTTCTCCACTTTTCTCCTCCTCCATTTTCAACACAAAATAATGGAAACTCTTCCTCCCCCTCCTCTTTTACAAAAACTTAAAGTCCACAAATTATCATCAATAATAACAAAAACTCACACATTTATTCACTCAATAGCAATATTCTTCATGCTTTACTACAGACTAATAATCAACTTCAAATGCATACCTTATTGGTTCCTCATATTTCTTTCCGAGTTCGTTTTGTCCTCCTTATGGTTACTCAACTCCGTACATTTATTCTCTCCGGTCACCCGTACCACTTATCCCGAAAACTTAGTGGACGATAATAATGAATTACCTGAAATTGATGTCTTTGTATGTACAGCTGATCCTGTAAAGGAACCGGCAACAGTTGTCGTGAACACTGTTCTATCAGCAATGGCAGTTGATTACGATCCAGAGAAAGTGACTGTGTATTTGTCAGATGATGGATGTTGTATTACCACGTTGTGTGCTCTACGTGAAGCATGGAGATTTGGGGAAGTTTGGGTACCTTTCTGTAGAGAATTTGGTGTTAAGAAGATTTGCCCTGAAGCATTTTATCGAACAGTTGGTGATGATGAGGAGGAGGAGATTAAGGGAGGAAATGAGTACTTACAACAAAGAGAAAATGTTCAGGTTAGTGTTTGAATTTAACAAACAGAAAAAGATTACAAAAATAAGAGAAAATGTACTGTATTCGTCCTAAACTATACACGAAATTGCTCAGATACATCCGAACTTTAGGATTATCCTGGACTAATTAAAGTCATATTTTTGACAATCTTAATAGCTACGTGGCACACGTAGGCACTAAGATTGACAAAAATATGATTTTAGTTAGTTCGGGTAATAGGATCTTACTAAAGTTCGAGTATATCTCCAACAATTTCTTTCCAAAGCATTTGTCCTAAAAAATAATACTCCCTCTGTTCTATTTTATATGTCGTCTTTTGACAAGATAAGGAGTTTAAGAAATGAGTGAGGAATTTATGAAGTTTATAAAATTGTATTCTTATAAGTATAAAATGAAGATGTCATTAAATAGTTATTAAATAAGTAAAGATGACATTCTTTTTGAGATGTACTAAAAAAAATGGCTACACATAAAATGAGACGGAAATAGTAATTTTAAAAAAATGGGCTGGTCAATTACGGCCCGCAGTCCATAAAGTGATGGATTGGAATTGTTTTTTTCAAACCTACTATATCGATGGGTCAGTCCGGTCTAACCAGTCAAATTCAACATTTTATGTATCGATATTTGATCGAACGCAGAGTTTAAGAAATAAATAATGATATTATAAAGTTTACAAAAATTGCTCCTCTTAAAGTGACTTTAATATTTATCTTTTAGTTATTTTTTTTTATTAAGTGAATCTTAATAAAGATAAAATGAGAACGATATCATTAATTAGTTGCTAAATAAGAAAAAATGATATTTTTTTTAAAGACGAATCAAAAGAAAAATGAGAAGAAAGTATATTTTAATATATAAATGATTATAATTCAGGTAAGAAAAGAGAATAAGTAGCCTACATATATTTTTAATCATTATATGTAAAACTAGTTTGGCTAAGCACAATTACAATAGGAAGAGTTTTAAAACTTATGATTTAAAGAAAGTAATAAATAGTATTTGTATGACTGATAGGTTAGGTCATCTTACTTTAGTCATCATAATAAATAATTTATCTTATTTTAAAAATTATAAATTTTTTGTTTGTGTAGGATTACTTGAATGATATATCTTTTGCATGTTGACAGTGTAATTTGTTGATCATTTGATAATTAACATCAACATCTACGTCTACATGTACATATACGCAGAAAAAATACGAAGAGTTCAAGGAAAGGTTGAAGAAAATACAAGAAAATGGAGGGACAAAGGATACAGTGGTACATTTTGGTCCATATATTGAGGTACATTTTCATCTTAGTAGTTAACAATTTCATATATATATATATATATATAATGTTTTAATATGATATAAATATCGAGTACGAATAAACTTTTACGCTTATCCACGGAACAATTCATATTTTTAGAGTCGGGCGGACTTAGGTTCAAATTAGTGGTGCTCCGGCATCCATTAAATTCGATGCAGAATAGGCATAATTATATAAAATATATAAAAGTTGATATAAGCTGGAAAAAAAAAAGCACCCTCGAAACTAGAAAAGGTAGTTGGGTGCTTTGATTTCCATGCGGAATCTTAAAACTTTACATAATAATACATGTGTTCCGATCTCTCGAACACCCACGACGCCTAAATCTTGGATCCACCACCGTTTAAAGCAAAACACCTATAAATGGAGGATAACTTGCCTCACTAAAGCTCCCAATGGAGGTTACATTCTTTTTAGGGCAAACAACATAAATCTCGATATTTTGAAGCTTAATTATTGAAAATTTTGATATTTTACATAATTATTGAAAATCCTGATTTTGGGTCTATCGAGATACATAATTAGCTCTCAATACATCCAATAAGATACATTTTTTTCTTTGTAAAGATACATAATTAGTTTTAGATACATCTTTTTCGATTTTGGATCTGTCGAGATACATAATACATCCAATGAAGATACACTTTTCATTTGTAAAGATACATAATATGTTCCCATTATATTTTTTTTTGTTTTGGATCTGTCGAGATATATAATTAGCTCCCGCTACATCCAAGGAAGACAGAGGCGGAGCTAGCCCTTTTTAGGGGTTCGTCCGAACCCCTTCGAGGTAAAAATATACTATTTATACATGATTAAAATTATTTTTTATATGGTTATAATAGGTATTCAGCCCCCCTTCGACTTAGTTTTCTTTGAATATTGAACCCCTTACTTGAAATCTTGGTTCCGCCTCTGAAGAAAGATACATAATTATTTGGTATAGGCCTTTGGGATATTTAAATTTATTTGTAAAGATGAGGATTTGTGTAATTATAGTAAGTTAAGGTGTATGTTAATGTTATTTTTCCTTCTTTTTTTATCACATGCAATGTTTATTTAGGTGTATTTCGATAAATGATTGGTGATAGTTTAGGTAGAAAACTCGCATGCTTAATAGTTCAGATATGAAACTCGCAAAAATGTGTTTTTTTTAATGTGTTTTTGAACCATCACTCTTTTTATTAACATTATTGCCTATATATATATATATATATATATATATATATATATATATTTTTGCAGATAATAGGTTGTGGAGCAAAAGATAAAATACCATCTCTTGTTTATGTTTCAAGGGAGAAAAAACCTTCTCATCCCCACCATTTCAAAGCTGGGGCCCTCAATGTTCTTGTATGACTTTTTTTTATCCTTTCCATAAATGTTCTTTTTCTGTCTCAATTTACGTGTTTTATTTTATTTTTTAATATTTTTAAGAAAATATTTTGGAGTAACGGGTAAAGTTGTTGTGTGACCTTATGACCATGAGGTCACACGTTCAAACCTTGGAAACAGCCTCTGACAGAAATCATGGGTGGAGCCACCTTAAACGAAGGGTGGTCAGATAAACACCCTTCGTTGAGTAATTACGTGGTTTACAAAGATTAAATGTTGGCTATTATGAATAAATATTTAATTTTGCACACCCTTAACATATTGCGCTTATTTATCTTATTTCCTATTGCTCTGATTTCTATTTTATTTTTAGTATGTCTTATTCCTTTTATTTTTATGCCACCCACCATGCTTAATGGTGCATTACGCTCTTGCTTACTATTCTCTATCTTGAGTCGGGGTCTATAGGAAATAACCTCTCTACTTCTTTGGAGGTAGCGATATGGACTGCGTACATTCTACTCTTCCCAGACCCCACTTTGTGGGAATATACTGGGTTTATTGTTGTTGTTGTTGCACAACCTTAACATAATTGGGAAGAAAATTTGCACACCCTTTGCTAAATCTTGGCTCCACCATTGGCAGAAATGCAAGGTAAGGCTACGTACAATACATCCTTGTGGTGGAGCCCTTTCCGGACTTTGCGCATAGCGAGAGCTTTAATGCAATATTTTTACATGATTAAAAATATTTTTTATACATATATAGTAGATGTTGAACCAACTTTAACTAGTTCGTATATTTACTTCTGAATCCCATGAATGAAAATCCTAACTCCGCCACTACCTGCGCATAGTTTATTAGTAGGAGCTTAGTACATCGGGCTGCCCTTTTCTGATCCACGAATAAAGACTCTTCATAAAAAATAGGTGGCAAAACCAATAAAGATCTATGTTGCTCGGACTCTTTAAAAATGTCAACGGTGCGTGTCGGATTTTTCAAAAGTAGTGTATTTATGGAGAATCTGATATAGGTACGACATCAGAAGTGAAGAGTCCGCGCACCTTAAATAAAGATTACCTCAATATTCTTGTTTTATTGTTTTTATGATGGCATAACACAGAAATGTGCCCATTAATTTGGCCTCAGCTTTCATCAATGTCCTTCAACTATGGGTTTGCACCAGTAAACACTTAAAATTTGTATAAAATTGAACAAGTAGGGACATGTGCTCGCAGGGGTGGACCTACATATAATTTCGGGGTGCTCCGGCACCTAGTAAACTCGACGCGGCATAGGTATAGTTACATAAAAAATATATGAAAATAGGTATAAAACATATAAATGCACCCACTGAAACAAAAGTTAGTTGGGTGCACTGACATTTAAGTTGATCTTAAGCTTCTCCACTAAAGGAACGTCCCGGGTTTGAACCTTGTTCAGGTGATTCTTTATTTTTTTTCAGTTTTTAAATTTTTTAAACACTCACAATCCTTAAAACCTGGTCCGCCACTGCGTGCTCGTTAATGTTTTTGTTTCTTTTAATGTAACTAAGAGTAGTTAATTTTTTTTGTTTGCAGCTTAGAGTATCTGGCATGATAAGCAACTCACCATACATATTAATGTTGGATTGTGATATGCACTTAAATGATCCATCTTCAGCTAGACAAGCAATGTGTTTTCACCTTGATCCCAAGATGTCTCCTTCACTTGCATTTGTTCAGTTTCCACAAAGATTTCACAATGTTAGCAAGAATGATATTTATGATTCTGCCTTGAGAGCTTGTTTTGTGGTATGTTGTTCATATTCATATGATTTTGATGACTTTTATGCATTGATGTTGTACAATAATGTTTATATATTAAGATCATCAGTACATGCCTGCATTGAGAGGATCTACTTGAGCTGAGGGTCTATCGGAAACAGCCTCTCTACTTCATCTGAGGTAGTGGTATGGACTACGTACACTTTACCCTCCCCAAACCCCACGTATACACTGGGTATGTTGTTGTTGTTATTGAGGGTCTATCAAAAATATCTCTACTTCATCTGAGGCAGTGGTATGGACTACATACACTTTACCCTCCCCAGACCCCATGTTGTGGCTCTACACTGGGTATGTTGTTGTTGAGAGTCTATCGGAAACAACCTCTCTACTTCATCTGAGGTAGTGATATAAGGTTGCGTACACTTTACCCTCCACAGACTCCACGTTGTTGGAATACACTGTGTATGTTGTTGTTGAGGGTCGATCAGAAACTTCTCTACTTCACCTGAGGAAGTAGTATGGACTACATACACTTTACCCTTCCCAGTCCCTACGTTGTGGAAATACACTGGGTATGTTATTGTTGAGGGTCTATTGGAAACAACCTCTCTACTTCATCTGAGGTAGTAGTATGGACTACGTACACTTTACCCTCTTCAGACCCACGTTGTGGGAATACACTGGGTATATTGTTGTTGTTGTTGTTGAGGGTCTATCGGAAACAATATCTCTAGCTTTATGAATCTGCATATACTCTATCTTCCCCTCTCGTGATGACAAAAAATTTACTAGTAAATATATATGATTAAATACTTAATGTTTTTAACAAAGATTTTGGTTTGTTACTATATATTAGGTCAAGTGGCCAGGGATGGATGGACTTATAGGGCCAATGTTGTCTGGTACATGCTTCTACATGAAGAGAAAGGCTCTATATGGAACTGATATACACAAAGGTATTGCTCAATTATAAAAGATTTTTACGTTCTCTGCATTGTAAAAATGTCAAGGGGTGCGTGTTGGATTCAGTGGCAATACTTTTGGAGAATCTGAGCAACATATTCTGCTATAGTTGGTTAAAATGAATTGATGGTGCATATAACTTACTGCTATAGTAATCGAAATTACTTTTTGATCAGACATGGATCTCAGTGAGCTGAAGAAGTATTTTGGTTCATCGAACAAGTTCCTAAGTACTGTTATTACAAGCATTAATCATATGCAAAACGACGCTGGTGTCAAGGAATTTGCTGACGATAAGATCCAAGAAGCAAAGTTTTTAGCCTCGTGTACCTATGAACAGGATTCACAATGGGGAGAAGAGGTAAGTATAGAATTTAGAGGTGGCAAATAGTCGGAATGAGTTAATCGATAAATGGTTTATAGCCTGAACCCTTCGGAGTTTCTTAGATCAAAATGATCACATAACGAGTCATAGCTCAACCCCCTATAGGACCTACGTCCCCTGTATACTTTTTCATTTTGCTTTTGACACAATACTTCGATGAGTACTTGAAAGGGAGCTTTGGAGTAACTGGTAAAGTTGTTGTCATGTGACGAGGAGGTCACGGGTTCAAGCCTTGGAAACAGCCTCTGGCAGGAATGCAAGGTAAGACTGCGTACAATACACCCTTGTGGTGGGGCCCTTTCCCGGACCCTGCACATAGCAAGAGCTTTAGTGCCACCGGGCTGCCCTTTTTTCTTTTTTTACTTCGATGAGTCCAGGATGGAGCTAGAGGCGCAAAGGTCAAAATATTCTATATGTATATCTTGTGTATATAAGGTCGAGTGGTTTGAATCCCCTTGCCTTCTTTACATGTTTACTTCTTTATATTCTGAATTTCCGAGAGTAAATATGACTTCACCACTGAATCGAACTAGTTACTTAAAGAAATGGATATCGATTCTTCATTCTATCATATTCGCGCTAACTTTGATCGTCTTCATTTATACATATAGATCGGATTCCTGTACCATTCGGTGGTCGAGGACTACTTCACAGGTTTCATTTTGCATTGCAAAGGCTGGAAATCTGTGTTCTGTAACCCTTCAAGGCCAGCATTTTTAGGGAGTACAACGACAAATCTGAACGACACATTAGTTCAAGGAACGAGATGGAATTCTGGACTAATGGAAGTTTTGTTCTCGAGATTTTGTCCCCTCGTGTATGGGTTGAAATCGAGAATGCCTCTTCTCGAATGCATGTGTTACGCTTACCTTGCCGCTCAGCCTCTCTATTGTTTCCCGGCTTGGGTTCTAGCTATCATTCCGCAGCTTTGTCTACTAAATGGCATTCCCATTTACCCTAAGGTACGAGAATTTAACGACTTATATATGCTAATATCGCGAAAACACTTTAAACATTGCTGTATTTTAAGGTGCTGCAGCAAGTAAACGTATGTGTATCATGTCTCTATTGTAAAGAATTGGTGTATTTTAACGTGTTTTAGCAGGTAACTTACAGTAATCTTATACTCGTCAGTCTATATAACTTATATACTCATTACCGCTATCTTTTATATGACCTGATAGCGTGAATTCTTATCCGACTGTCTGTACATAGAACTTAAATTAAGACTTTGATAGAACACTATATTATATTTTCGCAGGTATCAAGTCCATGGTTCGCTGTATATTCATTTCTTTTCGTGTCAACGCTCTCCAAATACTTATGGGATGTTGTCAACACCGGAGGGACAACGAGGACATGGTGGAACGAATGGAGGGTATGGATGATAAAGTCGATAACAGCTTACTTCTACGGAACATTAGATGCAATCTTGAAGTTATATGGCTTTAGAAAAGCGAGTTTTTTGCCAACGAATAAAGCCGTTGATGATGAACAACAATCGATGAGATACCAAATGGGAATCTACGACTTTCAAGCATCGAAAATGTTCATTGTCCCTCTGGTTACAATAGTTATACTGAACATGATTTCGTTCGTTTGGAGTGTTACCGGAAAGGTGATATATGAAGGGAGATTTAGTGAGTTGTTTGGTCAAGTTCTCGTCGCGTTCTTCATCTTGATGGTGAATTATCCTATACTTGAAGGGATGATATTTAGGACAGACAAAGGAAGCATTCCAATCTCTGTTACTTTGTTGTCTATGTTGTTTTCCTTTGGTCTTTTGTTGTTTGGTTCTGTTTTTGTAACACATGCAGATAAACAATAGTAGTAGTATACTAGTGTAGCTCATGCTGGATCAATCGTATTCTGAGTTGAAACAATGAAACTAGTTGAAGTTGCTCGTGTATGAACAATGTCGCATTCATGATTTCTTTGAAGAAGTATAGCACTATACTCCAAGAGAGCGTATACAATGCAAGAAGAAGGGCTCGTGTAGCTCATGCTGGATCAATCGTATTCTAAGTTGAAACAATGAAACTAGTTGAAGTTGCTCGTGTCTGAACAATGTCGCATTCATGATTTCTTTGAAGTATAGTACTTGCTCGTGCATGAACAATGTCGCATTCATGATGTCTTTGAAGTATAGTAATTACTATACTCCAAGAGAGCATATACAACGCGAGAAGAAGGGATCATGTAGCTCATGCTGGATTAATCGTAAGTTGCTTGTGTATGAACAAAGTCGCATTCATGATGTCTTTGAAGTATAGTACTATACTCCAAGAGAGTATATACAAGGCGAGAAGAAAGGCGAGTGGAGCTCATGCTGGATTAATCGTATTCTAAGTTGAAACAATAAACCTATTTGAAGTTGCTCGTGTATGAATAGTGCCGCGTTCATGATTTCTTTGAAGTATAGTACTTACTATACTCCAAGAGAGTATATACAAGGCGAGAAGAAGGGCTCGTGTAGCTCATGCTGGATTAATCATAAGTTGCTTGTGTATGAACAATGTCGCATTATGTCTTTGAAGTATAGTACTTACTATACTCCAAGAGAGCATATACAATGCAAGAAGAAGGGCTCGTGTAGCTCATGCTGGATCAATCGTATTCTGGGTTAAAACAATGAACCTATTTGAAATTGTTCGTGTATGAACAATGTCGCATTCATGATTTCTTTGAAGTATAGTACTATACTCCAAGAGAGCATATACAATGCGAGAAGAAGGCATCGTGTAGCTCATGCTGGATTAATCATATTCTAAGTTGAAACAATGAACCTATTTGAAATTGCTCGTGTATGAACAGTGTCGCGTTCATGATTTATATACAATGCGAGAAGAAGGGCTCGTGTAGCTCATGCTGGATTAATCGTATTCTGAGTTGAAACAATGAACCTATTTGAAGTGGCTCGTGCATAATACTAGAATCCAAGAGAGCATAAAAGTTTGTAATTAAGAGTAAGCGGGAAGTATAAATATCGACAATTTGGAGCTTAATTACAGAGAATCTTGATAGTTTGCATAATTATTGAAAATCTCGATTTTGAATCTGTCGAGATAAATAATTAGCTTCTGATACATCTAAACGAAGATACATTTTTTCCTTTGTAAAGATACATAATTAGCCCTCGATATATTTTTTTCCCGATTTTGGGTATTTTGAGATACATAATTAGCTCCCGATACATCCAAAAGAAGATACATAATTAGTTGAAATTTTTATAATGAGTAAAGCATATAGTACCTCCCGAACTATGATTAAATTTGTTATGACACACTCCAACTTCACCAAGGTACTATTACCCCCGAACTAAATTTTAGCGTATTTTTGTCATAAAGCATATAGTACCTCCCGAACTATGATTAAATTTGTTATGACACACTCCAACTTCACCAAGGTACTATTACCCCCGAACTAAATTTTAGCGTATTTTTGTCATTCATTTTAGCTGACGTGACATCTTTTGTCAATCTTTTTAGCCGACGGGGTACCTTTGATGTGGACCGCATTTTTTGTAATAAAGGTGTCACGTCAACACAAAAGGGTTACAAAAATATGCTAAAATTGAGTTCAGGGGTAGTAGGACCCCGTTGAAATTAAAAGTATGTCGTAGCAAAATTGACCATAATTCGAAGCGATACTGAATACTTATCTCTATATAAAATTATGTCTTTTTAAAAAATGAACTAATAATGAAATGGTATTTAATTAATTGAAAAGAAATTGAGAGAGTAATATAATTAAAATGTAAACCTACCCCTACTTTTTCTAGTCCTAGCTATTTGTCCCCTATTATTTATTTCCTAGCTAGCTAGAGTCATCACAATAATATTCACTAAATGAAATAAACATACAATTTCATTCTCTAAGGACAATTTTTAGTATTTTTCATTGTACTACAACAAAAAAAGTTACTCAAAAATGAATTATTCCCTCCATTTTAATATACATGATATTGTTTAGTTAGAAAAAAAAAAAATTGTGATATTCATACGTAACCTATAAGGAATAAAGTGTATTATCCAACAGTCTTTTTAGGTTAATTATTTAAAGTAATAAATCCTTAACATAACCACGGAGGATGTGGTGCAAGTGGATGGGGTGGTTCCTTAATCAGAGGTTTCGGGTTCGAGCACTGGGTATGAAAAAATCCTCGGTAAGAAACACTATCTCAGGTTGGGTCCTACCCGGTGCGAATTCGAATTAATCGAACTTTAATGTGAATACTGAACACCAGATGAAAAAAAAATCCTTAATAGAGGTGGCTATACGACCAACAGGGGTGGTGGACCAACATGGGTTATGGTGTAGTGGATGAGACTGCTATACCCTTAACTAGAGGTCGAGGGTTCGACCCTGGGTACGGAGAAAATTCAGTTGGGAGCGTTGCCATCTTAATGGGCCCTACAACGCGCGATCCGGATTAGCCGGGGCTCCAATACGGGCACCGGGATGAAAAACCCAAAAAAAAAAAAAAAAACAAGGGTTGTGGACTATGGTGTAGGAATAAATATTCATTCAACGTTAATCAGATGTTTCGAATTTTAGTCTTGCTTAATACAGGGTTGCATTCGCCACCAGTATAAAAAAACTTGGCGCGAATTTAAATTTAGTCAAACTCCAATACAGATATCTGTCGTCCGGTGAAAAAAAAATTAAAAAGTGTCAAAACTACTCCTTAACTACAGGAGCAAAAATACCCTCCTTTCATTTTTTGGCTCAAAAATACCCCCGCACCTTAACGGAGTGATACCAAGCACACCACATGAAAAAAAATTATCACGTGGCGAATCCACGACGGTATCTCATCTCATTTACGAAAAAGTGTCAAAACTACCCCTGAACGATCCCAAATAAAGCAAAAATACCCCTCTATTTGTTTTATGACTCAAAAATACAGATATCAATGAAAAAACAAATAGAGTTGCCTATAGGTTTGGCTATGTGTTCCTATTAATTTTTGTAGAGCTCAATGGTTTGGTTAACCTATAAGTATAGATATGGAAAGAAATAAAGTAGCTTAGACTTTATTAAATTTTTACCTTACAATATATATAGATGGAAAGGCAATACACAATTAAAAACTATCTTATATTATAAATAAATATTTTGAAATATATTAATTTCTTTTATATTTCTCTAACTTTTTGTACTATGCAAGATGCCATCAACAATAGAGATGCATGTAGTGGAAGGTCAATGGTCAAGTGGTCTTTGTGATTGCTTCAATGATCCTATCAATTGTATAGTTTAATTTTCCATTTTGTGTGTTTCTTTTTTTTTCATTCGGTGTTCGATACCTGCATTGGAGTCCGACTATTTCGGATTCGCGCCGGGTAGGGCCCCATTTGGGGCGGTAGCGCTCTCTACCAAAGATTTTTCATACCAAGGGCTTGAACCGGAGACCTCTGGTTAAGGGAGGCCGGAGGAGCAGCCCGATCCAGTGCACCAAATCCTTTGGTGGTATTTTGTGTGTTTCATCATTATTGCAAACTCCATTTTCTTCAATTGATATATTTTGTTTTATCAAGAAACATGATTATATTGATAAACAATTATGTGAGTGCAATTCTGTTTATTTTCTTGATTCTTCTTCGTAGTTTGAGGGATGTTAGCAGCGTATTTCTTGAATGCTGGAAAATTTAGACCTCCTTGCGATATATATGATTGTGAGGAACATCAAGCAACGACGACAAAGACAGTATTTGATGCCTTGATACCCCTGAATTATGACCAAATTTGCTACAACATACTCCAACTTTATGGAGGTCCTATTATTCCTTGAACTAAATTTTAGCGTATTTTTGTCAATCTCTTTAGCTGATGTGACACCTTTGACGTTAACCTCATTTTTATGTAATAAAAATGTCACGTCAGCACAAAAACGCGATAAAAATACACTAAAATTTACTTCAATGAGTAATAGGATCCCTGTAAAGTTGGAGTGTGCCGTAGCAACTTTGATCATAATTCGAAAGATAATGGATGCTTATCTCATTTTCTTTATGAATACTCAAGATTTCACGGGAAATTCGAGGTTTCAACTGAAATATCACTACCAAACGTGAATTTTCGAATCGAAAATTTTTTAGGGAGATAGGACGGTGTAAAATTAACTTATCGAAAGCTTTTTTCGATGAATTTTTATCGAAATTTCATATTTCTGACGAACCTTCCTAGATATTTTTTTTTTTTTGAAAATGTTTTTTTTTTTTTTAATTTTTAGTAAAAATGCATCATGATTTTTTACTAAAATATTTTTTTTGATTATTTGAAGGTGTGACTACTTGTTTTTTCCCTAGCATTACCATGGGTGAGAATGCTGAGATTATATCAAAAGGAGAAACATGTAAGTTTAATCTTCCTTTCTTGTATAATTTTTTTTTTGTTGTTAGGGAAAAATATTCGAAATATATTTAAATTTTAGTGAAATTTGTTGTAACAGGCCTCGATTTTATGGGGTTCCGATGACCTACCTCGACTATCTATTACCGTATTTCTGTGACATATATTTGTCCGGCTGGACCACTGCGTGAATACACGCACGCACACTGTGCGGGTGTAAGGGTCTGAAGTGATCCATCTGCACAAATATATGTCACGGAAATACAGTAATAAATAGTCGAGGTGGTTATATTACCCCTTCAAAATTGAGGTATGCTACAGCAAATTTCGCAAAAATATAGATATATTTCTGACTCTTTTCCGTTTTTGTACGTTCGAAATTTGCTTGGTTTTAAGTAGTTACATTACAAATATGTTGCATTCACCTCGTTATTTTAAGTAGTTACATTACAAATATGTTGCATTCACCTCGTTATTTTGCTCCTCCTGTCTTAATTTTAAGTGACACATTTTTTAAGAAAAAAATATGTCTCGAAATAAATGTCAATTTAACTTCAAACTTCTCGTCTTATCTGTAATTAAATAACCTATGTATAGCGAAACAAATATTTAACACTTGTTTAGACAATTATATATAAGTTTCAAATTTTTCTTTCTTTCTTAAACTCTATGCCTGATCAACGATGTCACATAAATTCATGGAAAAAAGGGAGTCTAAATTTTACTAATTATTGATAACCATAATTAAAATGTCCTAAGATATTAAAGTAGAAATAGAAATTGGTTGTCTTTTGTTCCTTATGTATGTTCTTGATTTGCGTTACTTGAGCTGAGAGTCTTCGAAAACAGCTTCTCTACCTTAAATAGGGGTAAGGTCGCGTACACCTACCTCCCCAGATCCCACTCTGTGGGACTACACTAGACATGTCGTTGGTCATTTATCATCGACGCATTGCATAAACAGCCATTTTATCCTATAGTTTTGAATTTCACGCGTGAAACTTGAAATTTTACTTGTGAGGGTAGAGTAACTAGTAAAGTTACCATCATGTGAATAGGTGATCACGGGTTCAAGCCTTGGAAACAGCCTCTGGCAGTAATGCAAGATAAGGCTGATGCGTACAATACGCCCTTGTGGTGGGACCTTTTTTCAGACCCTGCGCATAGCGAGAGCTTTATTGCACCGGGCTATCCTTTTTTTATGAATCGGGAGAGAGAAAAGAGTACCACCTAACAAATAATCACGAGTCAGTAAATAGTCGCAATAGTAACCATAGTCGACATATACATACTGAACGAATCATATTTTCATGTGCTAATTTTACCGTATCTAATTTTTGCAGCTTGTATAGCAGCAACCACAATTTACTTCTTGCTATGCTCAATAGGATGCCAAGGTGGTTATGGATTTTATTATAGATCCAAATTGAGAAAATTATTAGGTTTGCCAAAGCAAACATGTAAAGATAATTTGGTGCATGGTTGTTGTTGTTTTTGTGCAATTTGTCAAGAACATAGAGAACTTAAAGTCCATGGAGCTGATCCCACCATTGGTACGTTGCTCGAATTCTTCAAAAATATTGCTCAAATTCTTCAGAAATATTGTCGTATTTCATTTTAGAGGATTCGATAGGTCTCCGGTAGTAATTCTAAAGAGTCCGAGTAATAATTAGAGATAAGCGTTCAGTACACCTCCAAATTATGGTCAAATTTGCTACGACACACTTCAACTTCGCAAGAGTCCTATAACCTCCGTAAACTTAACTTTAGCGCCTTTTTGTGCTGACGTGGCATCTTTATTATATAATATGAGGCTCACGTCAAAGGTGCGACGTCAGCTAAAAAGAATGACAAAAGATGTCACGTTAGCACAGAAGGGTGACAAAAATACGCTAAAATTGAGTTCAGGAGGTAAGAGAACTACTGTGAAGTTGCTACGACACACTCCAACATCCACTCGAACTACGTGCAAAGTTGCTACGACACACTCCAAAGTCCTACTACCTACCTGAACTCAATTTTAGCGTATTTTTGTCACTCTTTTGTGCTGATGTGGCACCTTTATTACATAAAATGAGGCTCGCATCAAAGGTGCGACATCAGCTAAAAAGAATGGGGAAAGGTGTCACGTCAGCACAAAAGGGTGACAAAAATCTGCTAAAATTCAGTTCAGGTGGATAATAGGACCCTCGTGAAGTTAAAGCGTATCGTAGCAAATTTGTTCATAGTTCAAAGGGGTACTAGATGTTTCACTCAAAATATTGTTGTATTCAATTTTAGATGATTCGATAGGGTATACAATAGTGATTCTAAAGATTCTGACTAATAATTAGAGTAAAGCATCTATTACCTCCTGGACTATGACTAAATTTGCTATGACACACTTCAACTTCACGGGGGTCGACCTATTATCCCTCTTAACT